>NC_089217.1:15828420-16128420 GCF_963930695.1 Labrus bergylta | reverse complement strand
CTTCCATTTCTAAGCCAAGTGAACTGGAAGAAGTTAAAAAATAGAGAATGAATGGATAAAATTCACAATGAAGACTTGGCTGGATATAAAAAAAAACAATTTCATCTTTTTAATTCCAGGACATTTAAAATTGTAGCTATTCCAGGTTTTTTACCTATTAAAACTGTTAACGGCTTCAGAAAATGGTCGGACAAAGGTTTAACTATCGTTATTCAGCTCTGTCAAGGGGAAGTATTGACATCTTACGAACACCTCCAGAGAGAATTTGGTTTATTAGGGATGGATGTTTTAAGATTTCTCCAGTTACGACACTATCTACAGACGCATTAAGACTAGGAGCTGGTATGTAAGATCGAGTTTAGAAAGAATCTTTATGTTGACTATGGAAGGAGTGTTGAAAAAGAATCTGATTTCCCATCTCTACAGATGGTTTCAGGGTAAGGACACAGGAGACACCTTACAAATGAAACAGAAATGGGCATTAGAAATGAATACTATTATTACTGATGAAATGTGGGAAAAGACATGTCTTTCTGTGCATAAACTAACAAGCAGTCCTACCTGGAGGGAGTCTGAATGAGAATATTTAAAACCACTCCCGTGATGGCGAGATACAGCAACACATCTGAGCTTTACTGGAGAGAGTGCGGGAAGATAGGAGACCATATTCATAAAATCTGGGATTGTCCCAAATTGAATAAATGGAGACATATTCAGGCAGAGACCACAACAATTCTGGGGCTTGATTTGTCATTAGAACCAGCATTTTTTTTATACTGGGGAACACTCAAGAAGAAATAAACACAAAAAAAACAGACATATTTACTCTGAGTGTTGCAAAAAATTATTACGGTGTTGTGGAGAAATGTAAAGCCACCTACTGTACAACAATGGAGGGAAAGGTTAAAAAAATAAATGGGAACCGGTACTACTTCATTTGCAAAGATACATTAAGATCACAACTGCATAACTCAATTAGATGGGCACTGGGAATGTACTTTCTACATGCAATAGGTGTTGGACAGAGGAAGTCAAGACTATGAGGATGCATATGTTAAACATATGGGGTATTAAGTATTGGCTGAATTGAAGTTTTGAGAGATACCTGTGCATGTGGTACATTTATGAACTGACCAGATAAAAGATTATCAGTGTCTTATGTTTTGTTTTTCCACCTGCTGTATGACCTATATTTTGTTTGTTTTTGTACATATACTTGATATGATTGAAATGAACAAAGCAACTTTGAAATAAAGCTCAAGTTAAAAAACAACAAAAAAAAAAATATCCATTGTGTCAAGGCGAGTGGTAGATCATTAAAGAGTGACTAAACCCTGAAACCACTTTTTTCAACTATAAACCTCTGTATCTGAGTATTAAGTAGTGTTATGGATCAATCCAAGTCCCAATCTCGACATTTGAGTACAAAGTATTGAAATTTGAAATATTGTGTTAGAAATGTGCAGAGTGTCTGCCCTTCCGTTTGAAAAACTCTAACGGCTGTGTGGAGTACAGTACTACGTAGGAGTGAATTACTACGTCACCAAATCTATAAAAGCCTGGTCACCCGACTCAGCGAACTGTGGGGAGTCAAGTATGTGTGTGTATTTGTGTGTGTGGGGCAAACATCGTATCATGTTGCGGCTGATAAAGGTGCGAAAGGAGTGAGTGGGCGAGTTTACCCCCGTGCCCCCCTCCCTCTCCAAGTTGATACATTGACATTCTAAAAGCATTTTTTTTAAATTCCAGGGTAGAGCAGTACAGCTGAAAATATGAGGTTTAGTTACTCTTTAAACAGTGGGTGAAGTGCAGCAGATTTTAAATATTGAGGCCTCAAAGCTAGAGAATGTATCTGTTGAAATAGGGCAACAATTAAAACAATTTTAAAAGACAACAGCTAGACCACCACCTCGACCACTTGCTCTGGGTGAGCTGAAGTAGTTGTAATTAGTAGGACATAGCTCAAGCATCTGGCTGTGGTCGCCAGGTAACAGCCAGGTCTCAGTTAAAAATAAAACGTCTAGATTCTTGGAGGAAATAAAATCGTTCAGAATTAAATATTTTTTACGTTTCTTACGTTCAAGAGAGCCAATTCCACAGGGATACTTTGGTGGCTAGAGGGGGTCGTCTCTATAGGGACTAAGGTACAGATCCTAGGGGCTGTAGGCATATTGATGTTATTTTTTAAGGCCTATTGTTGATTACAACATGTGTATCAAATGTTGTTGTATTTAGACATAAGGGAGTATAGGGCTAACAGCTGGTAGTTGACAGAGAATGCCACATGAGGGAGGTGGTGAGCATTTTTCAGGATGGGGTTGTGACTGTGTCAAAGTATGTACACCCAAACTGCTAGGATGTATTCCATCTCTCCCATAAAAGGAGGGGCGATTCCAAAAGAGGTTAAAATGATCAATGAAAGCAGGACTATTATGGACTGCCCAGGTAGACTGCAGCCATGTGTGGAGACTGAGGATGCGACAAAAACGACCGGCACCTCGGCCTAGTGGAGGAATGGGGCCGGAGACAAAAACACACCTGCCACATGAATCCAGCGAGCAAAGGCGTCTGTTAAAGTCATATTTTAATATTTCTGAAGATCGCTTTGAAACATCATTGCAGCCGATATGTAAGATGATGTTCGTAACGCGTGGGTGTTTTGTCAAGAGACTGGGGATCCTATCCAATATAACCAAGACCATAGCGCCTTGAAAACAGTATGTCACAGCTGATCTTCTCCTGACATGCCCCACTATGGAATCACCAATAACCAAGGTGTTCGGCTCCATCGCTAGCGATGCAGGATCCGCTCGCTGCAAGGAAGCAGGTGAGGGAGGATGATTTGCTGCATATCGCCGCGAAGCCAGAGTGTAGTTCGGCTTCGAACGGTGCGTAGTGGGACGGGAAAAGGCCCCCCGCAGGGTTCGGTGGAGAAGCCCAGGTAGGTGGAAATCCAGCAGGGTTGCATAGTACCATGTAGACTGAACATTTCATATCGACTTTCCAACTGGATTTCCGTGTTTGAGGGGGTGTGATAAAAGATGCATATTGAATAGAGAAGTCAGGACAAGAAATGACACTGTTGATGGAATGTGTGAGCTTTGTGGGCCTCTATTTTACATAGTATTTCCTGGTGGCTATGACTGACTCTGAATACTGGAAATGGGGGATTGTCAAATGGACTGATCATGAATTCTTCTTTGACCTCTTTTTCCAATAGGGAGTTGACAATTTCAGATTGATGATATTATTGCTGACATCACTGGGGCAGACCAACTGAAGGGGTTTTAATTCTGAGAAATGTTTTCTTTCTAATCGTTTCTTTTATATTTAAGTTACTGGTGCAATATCACTTAATTATTGAAAGTTAATTTGGTTTAGTAAATGATCTGAGGTTAATTTAAGGGTTTATTTTGATTTCTTTGCTTCAAGAGAAAAGCGTAAACCCACTATTTGAGTTGTGCTGCACCCAGCATCAGTGGCTACAAGCCTGTAACCAATCATCATTATGATGTGAGCTCTGAATCAACAAATAAACATCAAGTTCCTGGTTGAGAGCACACCAAAACAACAAAAGCCTAAACATGCAATTCTAAAAAACAAATGTAACAGGAAATGTATGTGCCTCCTGGAAATGTACTAGACTGTTAGTGATGCACACGAAGATTATAATTACAGATCCTCCCTGGATCCGCACCGAGAACTGTCCTTATCAGGTTTCTTTCTTATCTTAGCATAGCCACAGTGGGTGCGTCATAACTTTGTAACTGAATGTCTATATAGTGTGGAGTCGGACTGCCCTTCTCTGGGCTATGCTGAAGACTTATCTTTCAATCTGTACATTTGCTCTTCCTATTTGCAAAAGGAATAATAAAATGCCAACAAATACAACTGAATGACTCAAAGATCTTTTATTAAACAATCTCTCATTACAGAAATTTCCAGCACATCTATCAATTCATGATCTCCAGTTCAGGGGACACTTAAGGGCCCAAAAAACAAATGATGATCCAAACGCAAAATCAGAAATATTCCAGTAGATGTAAAGTCATTTAATTGAGATAAAAGGAAGGCTAGATATAAGTCTATAGTTAGCTAATGTTATCGAATCAAGAGTAGGCTTTTTAAAAAGAGGTTTAAGTACTTACAGTCTCACCTTTCACTACAGTCAAACGAACCATGTTGAGAGACCACATTCCTGTAGTTCAGATGTCATTCTCAATCTTTCACCATATGCTCTCATCATGTTGAGTAAGGAGGTGTCTGTTTGTAACCGTAACCCAGAGACTCTGCTGCCCAAATCTGGAGTTTTTAATGCTCAGATGCAGACCCTTTCACCTGCCAAGAGAATTCACCGCAGTGTTCATCGCAGCAGTATATGTTCACCCCCGGGCTAACGCCAAACTAGCCATGAGCATACTGCTTGACAACATCACCAGACAGCAAAAGAAACACCCAGATGGCATCTTTATTGTGGCAGAAGACTTCAATCACTCCAATCCTAAATCTGTAATGCCAAGATTTTACTAAATGTGGACATTACAACAATGACCAGCAGGACACTTGACCAGGTATTTACAAACATCCCTGGTGCATATAGGGCACACTCATCCCCCCATCTTGGACAATCTGATCACCTATCCCTGTTCCTGACACCAGCCTACAAACCCCTCATCAGCAGATCAAAACCCACAATAAAGACAGTGCAGGTCTGGAGTGAGGAGGCCTCTTCTGCACTCCAGGTCTGCTTCGAGGACACCATGTGGGAGCTCTTTGAGGAACCAGACATCAAGCTCCACACCTCATCAGTACTGTCTTACATTAACTTCTGCATGGACAATGTGAACACGAAGAAGCAGGTCAAAGTATTTCCCAACCAAAAACCCTGGTTCAACAACAGCGTGGGAGTGCTGCTCAAAGCCAGGAATGCAGCATTCAGATCAAGGGACAAAGACAGCAGAGCAAGAGCAGACTTAAACAGGGGCATCAAAACTGCTAAATTACAATACAAGCAGCAGATTGAGGACAACTTCAATGACAACAACCACCGCTCCATGTGGAAAGGCATCAGGAACATTACAGACAACAAACAAAGCCACAACACCCCCACCCCCATCTACACCTCCCTCCCAGACCAGCCCAACTCATTCTTTGCTCGCTTTGCGGACAACACTAACAAAGAAACCCCCCCCGACCAGCCACTCATCCTGCAGACTCGTCAGGCGAAGGGGGCCCTCCTCAGCATAGACTGCAGCAAAGCAGCAGGGCCAGCCAGAGTCCCTGGACGAGCGCTGAAGCTTGTGCAGACCAGCTTGCTGCAGTCTTCACACCAATCTTCAACAAGTCACTACAACAAGCCACAGTCCCCACCTGCCTGAAAACAGCAACAATTGTCCCAGTGCCCAAAACATCGGCAATCTCAAGCCTAAATGATTTCTGGCTAGTTGCCCTGACTCCAGTAATCATGAAATGCATGGAGAGACTGGTACTGTCACACATCAAATCCTGCAATTCCCTCTGGTTTTGATCAACACCAGTTCACTTACAAGGCCAACAGATCCACAGACGATGCCATCTCACTCGCACTGCACACTGCCCTAACCCACCTGGAACAGCCTAACACCTACGACTTCAGCTCTACATTCAACTCCATCCAGCTCAGCAAACTGGTCAGCAAACTGCACACATTGCAGTTAGGAACTCCCCTCTGTCTGTGGATCCATGACTTTCTAACCAACAGACCTCAACATGTCAGACTGGGAGACAGCATCTCCTCCACCATCATCCTCAACACCGGTGTACCCTAGAGCTGCGTCCTCAGTCCAATCCTCTACTCCCTGTACACCCATGACTGCACACCCACCTCCAACACCTTCTTCAAATTTGCAGACGACACCACCATTGTAGGACTGATCTCCAACAACAACGAGGCGGCCTGCAGAGAGGAGGTCCAAACGTTCTCTGTGTGGTGTGAAAACAACAACCTGCAACTCAACACAAAGAAAACCAAGGATATAATTATCGACTACAGAAAAAAACAAAAAACACTCCACAACAGTCTGCACATAAACCAGGAAGAGGTGGAACGTGTCGCCAACTTCAAGTTCCTGGGAGTTCACCTCTCAGAGGACTCTGAGCTGGATCCTGAACACCTCACACATAATAAAGAAAGCCCAGCAATGGACACTGTCTGTTCAACACCCTTCCCTCAGGCAGACTCAGGACCATCCGAACACGAACAAACAGACTAAGAAACAGCTTCTATCCCAGAGCTGTGGACAAACTCCTTAACCCATAAACTGTGCAATAATTACCTTACTGCTGCGAACTGTCCACTACTTTCTTGTGCAATAACTTTTGATACACTGCTTTAAAACTGTTGTTTATTGATTTACTCAGTCACTGCACTTTAACTGTCTATTTATTCATTCAATCACTGCTCTATATCTGTTTTATTTATTATATCTCTTGTATTTATTCATTCATTCACTGTACAATAATAACTATACATATTTATTATATATAATATAACTGCAATATAACTTATTCGTCCTATATCTCTCTATATATGTCCACTTACCCAGGCACTGCACATAAATACTTGGATATTCATTCAGCCACCACACTGTTTATTATCTACTCACTCATCATTTACTCAAATGTACATAACTACAAATATATTTGTATGTGAACCTATTTTGCAAACGCTGCTGTACAGGATTGCTGCAAAAGTTTTGTTGTGTTTTTTTATACAATGACAATAAAGCTTCTATCTATCTATGTATCTTATAAATAAAATATATTATTATTATTATTATTTTTAGATCATGAAGAATTTTAACGTGCTGACAATCTGCCAAAGCAGAGAGATCGTAGAACCAGGCTAATGTGTTTATTCTATCATGCTGCAGTTTACACAAACGCTTCTCTCCCTTCGCTTCTGCGAAAATAAAACTTAAGAGTAGGCTAAGTCTGTAAAAACTACTCCATCCCGGTTCTATGCAACTGTTCGGATATTTTTCCAAACACACACACCGTGAGCAACAGTTAACTTATCTGCATAGTTTGCACAGTTAAGTTTACATCTCGGAAAGCGACACAAGAAACCATTTAACGAGCCGGAAAGAGAGTCAGTGATGGGAGATATAACCCCGGTGTAAAATATATTGCTGTCGGTGTTAACTGCTCTCTCTCGGTTTTTAAAAGTTACTATCAAGCCCCTCCACCCGAAGGTCACCTGTTGTGATAACCAAATTTATAGGGATTAGGCTAAACAATGTTACAAAGCAGCAGGCAGGTGAAAGTGAGTAACCATGGTGACTGTCTGTCTGTCAATCAACGATGTCTCGCCCCCTCTATGAATTAAACTCTTCTTTCAGTAAAACTTACTTTGATCATGTGTCACAGAAAGAACACATTCTGTATTATGTTTGATTAAATATAAACTAAACTAAAGTTAGTCCAATAATGTCATACAAAACAACACAGTCTACAAACAAAGTCTGCTTAGCCTATATAAAGCTATAGCTGTAGAAATTATGCAGGGCTGAAATAGCACAGATTCACAAGAACTTGAAGTTCATGTGTTTTTTGTTATGTTTTTAAATAAATGCATCAATGCTCTTTCCTGATGAACACAAAACTAGGAAACATTATTCAATCATAATTTCAATGTGGTGCAGAAAACCTTCGAGTTGTGCATAAATATTGATCAAATTGAGGGAAAAAACATTTCTGGTGAAATCATGATTGTGATTTTGCCAAAACAAAAAGTTATATTAAAAGAAAGATCAGCTGACTGAGGCTTCTCTCAAAACTTCAACCACCACTGGTGTGACTGGTTAAATCACGCAGGGGTCACAGGTTCCAGTTATAACGGTTTATTTAACTTGCTGCTTGACAAGGTGTTCATACACATTTGCATGAATGTGTGAATGTATCTCTCTTCATATCTGTGTATGGGTGCTTGTGAGTGTGTGTGTATGTGTGTGTGTGTGTGTGTGTGTGTGGTTTCTGAAAATGGAAATAAACAAGAGAAACATATACAAAGTGTTAAACTCAGTCATTCCTTTCAGAATATTAAACTAAATGACCTACTCCTAATAAAACACAAGTGTATGAATGTGTTAACTGTCTGTTGCAACCAAATCACGTGTAAAATATTATTGCTACATTACATGTACAATACACCCAATAACAATAATAATTGGGTTTACAAGTTTTCTATACACAGGTGTATGTTAATGTATACTATATATATGTAAATTTTACATATAGTAGCCTATATCAAATTGTATATATATAGATATAGATATAGATATAGATTGTCAATCAAATGTATAATTGTAAACATACTGTATAGATATAAGGATTGTATAATATATAAAATGTAAATATAGTACATCAAATTGTACAAATAGATATGTATATATAGATATATGGATTGTATAAATACAATAAAATGAATAAATTATATAAATTATGGAAAATCATTGGATTGTAAATATCAAATATAGTATCTTAAATATAATATAGCAAATTGTATATGGATAGATTGTATATATAGAGAGATTATAAGGAACACAGGAAGTTAATATAATTTAATAAATATTAATGATTGAGCTGTGGAAAAGGGGTAGGATTAAATAAGTTTTATACTTCTTCCTACTCCTTTTCAGGCATATCAATTGAATTTATGTAATTTGCTTTTTCTTTTTTTGTGAAATAATTTGAACATTGTTTTTTGTTTATTGTATTTTCGTGCTTTTCATTTTGTTTTGTATTTTTGATATGTTTGATTTTATTTGATATGTCTGAAATAAATTTAATCAATCAATCAATCAAAAACATGCTTAACATGAGAAATAATGAAAGAAAGGTGTACTAAACAATCAACAAAAACCGTGGCTGCATCAACTCACTTCATCTTAATTGGTCTTCATTAACATCAAAGGGATATACATTTACCTATAGAAATTATAATTAGCACCGATAAACTATTACATTTACTTACATTTCAATGGACGCACACAATATGTCGAATTGAACAAAGCAGCACCCTTTTCTTACTCAAGCACTCTTGCAACTTAAACTGTAAACTCTCTTCTCTTTCGAACACTGTGCCAGACACTACGGAGCCGGAATCTACCACTTTTAGAGGGGTTTTTTTTGGAACAGTCCAAGCGGAGCTGGCCTTTTTAACAGATATGATATTTTTTCCATATCGCCCACCTCTAATGGTAGGTAGGATTTAGTGAAGTGTTTCCAGAAATGATCGGAGACATTGGCACACTTCGGAGAGGTGTGCTTTGACACGGTACACTTCATGCACGAGCACGCGGGCACACAACGCTGACAGCCTTCATTATGGAGAAATCCACAGTTTCATGGCTGTATCTGAGTAACATGATTCGATATAAGACACAAAGTAGCTGTCATATTCTCTGTATTCTCCGATGTGCGGCTGTGGACTCGCCGGCGGACTCGGCCGCACGTCTATTTTATTTTTTATTAATTTATGGCTGTATCTGACTAAAATGACTCAATAGAAGCCACAAAGCAGCTGTCATGTTCTCTGTGTTGTTCTCCGGTGTGCGCGTCCCTTTTTTCTATCTCTCTCTCTCTTTCTCTCGCACGCTTCATAATAACATAAAGCATGTGTGTGTGGTATTACAACGTTATGTACAAGAGGTAATCGTGCTTAAGCACGGTTAGTCCTGGCCAGTATGACCGCAGGCCGGCCAGCGTGGGAATGGTACAGCGGGGGGCCAATCGTACTTGAGTACAGCATGGTACAGATGGCCAGTGTGACCGCGCCCTAAGACTCCTTTGTCTAGTTCCCTCGAAAAAAACTCTAGTCAGGCTTTAAAAAGGGAATACAGGCCTGAGTCCTTTGTCCAGCACACATGGCCGGGTCCCAACATTACTTTATATCAAAATAAAATCAGGGTTGGATTCAAACAGCAAGTACTCTCAGCTAAAGACATTATATAACTTCAAAATAAAAGCCTAACAATTTATTTTCATTATCTGATGTGAAATTTCAAACATACGATTAAAAATGTGATTCATCGCGAATGACTATTGAAATTTAGCAATTTATCAAAATTTTTAATTTTAAATGTTTAATAGCCTTAGTGTGAACAAGTAAACTATATTCCTGGAAAACCTCAAGCACTTGTAGCCTGGTGGTCTATATTGCTTTTATTTCAATCCCAACCTTGTGGTGATTAGGATTATTTCACCGGTAAGAAGGCACAGGGGAAAGTTTTTTAGATGCGTTTTTTGTAGTCCATTTTCAGAACATTGTAGTTTCAACACGGCAGACCCACGTCATTAACCTCCACCGGCCCGTTGCATTTAAAATGCGTCGCCTAGTGGAAAATGCGGTCGGATTGTCAGAGCAACGAGATCGCCTTTCCCTAAGTCCTTTATTAATTCTCCTAACATCTTTCCTTGACCTCATGACGTTTTCGCGGGGTTAAGGTAAAGTGGATAGTGAAAGGAGATAGGAGGGACAATTGGAACGCACCCTAAGTCTCTTTTTGAGTAGTGTGACTGTCATGCGCAGGGGTGGGCAATTGGTGGCCCCCATCAACCCTCAGGTCAATTTTTACATATCAATTAATTGGAAACATGAAGAAAACTGAAAACAAAATCTGCCATAAAATTATGAAAACCAGAAATATTGCCCATCTGTTATGGTTTGTATTTAGACAAAGCAGACACAGCAAAATTGAATGAGTTGCAGGTGTGAGTAGTCACCAGGTGTTTGATTGAAGCCACGCCCTCCAGAGACAGAGACACACACACACACACACACACACACACACACACACAGACACACACACACACACACACACACACACACACACACACACACAGACACACACACACACACACACACACACACACACACACACACACACACACACACACAGACAGACAGAGGGGGAGGGGACACAAGGGATACACAGAGAAACAGGTTCACAGCCAGAGCCGTGACACCATCCCATATGGGTGTCTCCGCCACCTTGACATATTTCAGCACTCAATGGAGATCCATTGTTTTTGCAGAGTTTATACAAAGTTTATGCTTCAGGCCCATACATCAGTTACTGTCAAACTGGTTTTCATCTGTTCAGTTGTTCAGCTGGCGTTTATGTTATTGCAACCCACTGTTAAATGTAAGGAGGCAACATTCTTATGAAGGGCATCATTCGTCTTGATAATAGAACTTCTAACCTTGATGACTTTATGAAGCTTCTTTAGCACTTTTTTGGCGCTTCTTGTTATGACAGGTTGTCTTTTTTTCTGAGTAAAAGGTTTACTTTTTTTAATTTGGATTTCCGTCACATCACAGAGATTTCACCACTGTGTTCACTCCAAATTAATCTCTTCTGAGGTAAGCCGTAATATTCTTTATGTTGTTTGGGTGAAACTTGTGTTTCATTTTATAGACGCTGAGAAAATAACATGTTTCCATTAGTGTCTACTTTGAAGGTATTTTTTTTTACGTTTTCTGTACCTCTTTTATGCTGCATGCTTTAAGCTTCTTGCTTCTGATTTTTGTTTTTAATTGAACCCCTGTATCACATTTACTTGTTTTGTTACTGGATACTTTAGGGATAGGAAATACTCTTCACTGTTTGAGTTCAAGCTCTGATATAAAACCCCATGTCATATATCATACTTTATCAATCTATGATCCCATCAGTTAAAAAGCACATGTTCAGTTTGATAAATCTAGTTAAAAATAGTCCTCCATTTAGAGGTAGTACAGTGCCATCAAAATATATTTAAATGCCCAAAAATAAGTGTTGTCATTCGGTAAGCATGAGCTATTTGAATAGTTTCAATTAAATTACTGTAGACATGGTATCATATATGCTGAAGCTGTGAGACACAGAGTTGATGAGCTTAATTTAATGTTTTCTAAAATTATACATCATGATTTTTAGAATCATTGATTTTTTAATCGACAAAGTAACAAGTGAAACTGAAGAAAAAACACTGAGGAATAAATGGAATAGAATTAGAATCTGAAATGTAAATGTGTTAAAGTATAAAGTAACAAAATAGTACCAGTTAAAATGTCTACTTCAAAACAATCTTTAGTTAGGTATTAAGGTCTTTTACCTGCTTTTTGTAAAGTGTGTCGAGATAACACTTGTTATGAGTTCTGGTTATACAAATAAAAAATGATTGATTGATTGATTAGACTAAATGTACATGTTTCCTTCGTGCCTCCATTACTGCGTGCCTGCAGGGAAACTAACCCTATCTTAAGTCAACATTTTGTCCTCAAGTGACTTCACTACATTTCATAAGACCATGTAACCTTGGCACACCTGATTGTGAGAATTTGACCATCAGTATGAACATTGTAATTATGTTCCTGTCAAACCTCTAGCACCAAAAAGTTGTTTTGTTGTAAACTCCCTGTTTGGTAACATATAATTATCACATTCTCGATTGACAAGATTAGTTTGATGTTGAAAGCTAGACATGATGACACTATAAATATTCAGAGGTTTTTATGACTGAGTTAAGTGACTTCCAGAAGAATTCATATGATAAACTTAACACAGAGTCTGTTTCCCCTTTTTGTTGTTTTAATCCAGTACCAGAGGACTCACCATGTGGCTAAAAGGTTTTATAAGTAACCATGTCAACATGAAACTTCTGAAGACCTGTGTCATCCTTCTCCTTCTGACTGTGTTGTTCTTTGTATTAAGAAACATGGACCTGCTGCAGGTGAGAACTGGGATAAGTGGCAACAATGTTTTTTTGTGAGTCAGATTAAAGGGTACTATTTTCAACAGTGTCTTTTAATTTACTAAAAGGCCTAATTCACCAAGATCTGTGCGACAATTTACACATAAATAAAGTAGAAATTAAGTATGTCCTCTGTAAATGTCTCTCTGAGTCATGACTGTCTATTAGTGAGAAGCAGAGTCCTGCTGGCTGTGTTGTTGTTGGAGCCGTGTTTACATCATGTTTACATGAGTATAAAGCTGTTTCAGTCAGGACTGGATAAAATAAGAATAACATAGCCAACACACTGTTTATTTAAATGTCAGATAAGTGTCTTTAGGTCACAGCCTTTCTGTGTCAATTTATTTGCAATATGAAGATTTAACCACTGCGCTAGTAGTCATATATAAGCTCAAGTCCATTTACAATTTCTGTTTAATTACTACAGCAGCACAAAATTGTTAAATGGACTTATATAGCGCTTTTCTAGTCTTCTGACTACTCAAAGCGCTTTCACACTGCATGTCACACCTATCCACACCCTGACGGCAAAGGTTGCTATGTAGTGACATTATCAGAAGTAACTAATCCCATTCATACGGCGCTGACGAAGGGGTTAAGTGTCTTGACCAAAGACACATCAGACATGTTGCTGCAGGAGCTAGGGACAAACAATCGACCTTGCGCTTGAGAGATGACGTCTCTACCAACTGAGCCACAGCCACATCTAAAATAGAACTTGCCCCCGGAACCCCCGAGGTGGTTCTGTGTCCTCCTGCCATAGCCTCATAAAATCCTGTGAGAAACACTCTAGACCAGGGGTGCCCAAACAGTCGATCGCGATCGACAGGTAGATCGCTGACTGATTCTCAGTCGATCGAGATGTTTAGTCAATATAAAATACAATTGTAAAATAGAAAAGTGATTTCAATTTCATCTCATTGCACTCACACTCACACACACACACACACACACACACACACACACACACACACACACACACACACACACACACACACACACACACTTGCACTGGAGCGCCAGCCACCACGCGAACCTTTTTACTTTTTACTTTTAGTGCTACAGCACACAGTTGATCCGTGATCTTTACGGACCGAGGCGGGAACACACGTGACCCGGTCAAACAGTCGGTTGGACTTTACTCCATTCACTCTCACCGTGTCTGCAGCTAATTTAACAAAAGCAAAATCATCTCACAGCAGCCTGCTGTAGTCTGTGAACATCTCCACACAGATTAAAGTTGTTTGTTGTAAACTAAATTAAGGGGAAAACATATGTGATATAAATACAAACTTAATATTAAAATGTAGCCTACCCTAAAATAAGAGTTTTAAAAAAAGTATGTCGATATTGCATTATTTTTTACAGAACTCTCATTTATTATATCTGATATTATTTTCTGTTTGTTGTGTGAGTATTAAATGCATTTGGAGGCTGTCGGTAAAGGCTACGGCTCACTGTGTGGACTGGTAGATCTCTGCAGACTGGCAACTTTAAAAGTAGATCTTGGTTTAAAAAAGGTTGGGCAATCAAATACACGATTTAATAAGCTACAAGGTTGTAGATAATAATGCACTTTTTCAGACTTATGTACTAAAGCTAGAATCAAAGCATATATCTCCAGTGAAAGGATATGAACAATAGGCTGGTCAGAGCAATGAAACTCCCGGGCTTCTTGCCTTCTTCCCCTAGTAAAAGACTATTGCCCTTAGGCATCGTTTTAGAGACATTTCAGTGCCTTCCAGCAGCTTACAGTTTACAAATCAACAGTTATGATTAATCCTTATTCTTTTAGAAAAATCACTTATCTTTCTTTCAGTTTATTTTATTGAAGTAAATTTGTTCGATGCGTCTTTGTCACCATCTTCTTTTTCAACCCCTTTCCAGCTACATTATGAAGAAAACTCTACCATCGTCCCTAAGAAAGTGACCTCTGCTCCTCCCACTGCTCCTCCCACTGCTCCTCCCACTGCTCCTCCCACTGCTCCTCCCAGGCCTGATGATTTCTGCACCTTTAAGCCACTGTCTTTGGCAGATGCTGAGGAGGAACGCCTGTTATTAGATTCCATTGCTTGGCCTGAATCTCCACGTCCGCCACCTTTTTTTTTATTAAACCAGACAAGTGATCCCGCCCACAGCACCTTCACCATTCTCCCAGGGAGGGGTGGAGTAGAGCGGCACATAGGAGACCAGCTGGAAGTTATGATACAAATGTACGACTTCCAAGGAAACCCCAAGAAGTCTGGAGGAGATGTCTTACTTGCCCGGTTGCACAACAGGGCACTTGAAGCAGGTGTGGCTGGACGAGTGGTGGATCACCTTAATGGCTCCTACTCTGCTGTATTCCCTTTACTCTGGGAAGGAAGTGCACAGGTTGAGGTAAAGTTCAAGGCTTAAAATGGTATTGTAAAACAAGTGATGGTAAAGGAATCACCTAATGTTATTGTCCTGTAGGTCATTTAATTCCAAAGTTCAGAGTGCTATCTGCCACTGGGCAGGTAAATGTTTTACCAAAATGTCATAAAAACTATGCTGTGAGTAATAAGCGCGTTTTATGTAGCTGCAATTACTTTTCCCTGCTCCTCTCTCTGTCGTCATGACTGTGAGACACACCAACATGCTGCACAAACACACACACACACACACACACACACACCCCCACACACACACACACACACACACACACACACACACACACACACACACACACACACACACACTCACACACTGGAGCGCCTGCCACCACGCGCAGTTATTTAGAGTATTACAAGTTCAACTTTCCAGCTAGTAGAGAGTTGACCAATTCCATTAATCTCTCTTACGTTTTTAAGTTAAGTAAATTATTAACTTTAGTCAGCTGGCACCAAAAATACAGATGAATTATCTTGGAAACATTGATTTAACAATCAAATGATACAGTAGCGGCAGTAGCTCAGTCTGTAGGGACTTGGGTTGGCAACCGGAGGGTTGCCGGTTCAAGTCACGGTGCCGACGAAATATGGAATTTGGTCTGGTAGC
Source organism: Labrus bergylta (assembly GCF_963930695.1). Classification (NCBI taxonomy): domain Eukaryota; kingdom Metazoa; phylum Chordata; class Actinopteri; order Labriformes; family Labridae; genus Labrus; species Labrus bergylta. The sequence continues at coordinate 16,112,625 of NC_089217.1, read as the reverse complement.
TGCAGAGATACCTGAGCACTGCCTAGAGCAAGCCACAAAGTCCCCTCCCCACCACATGTTGCATGATTAACAGAGTGTAAAAACAGAATTTCCCCTTGATCTTAATCTTAAACAAAAAATAGCAGGCAAAGGGTGTATGCTGTAATTTGAGAACTCTTGTGTTTTGTTTTATCAGGTAACGCTTGTCCACTCAAGCGAGGCTGTCACAGTTCTGCACAGGCTGAATAGAGAACATCCTGAAAGGGTTCTCTTTAAAAGCCTCTTCCGCTCAGGTTCAATCTCTGAAACTGCCTCCTGTAACGTTTGCCTACGTCAAACCAACCAGCCACAGTGCAACTACACTGACCTCCGTACAGGCGAGCCTTGGTTCTGCTACAAGCCAAAGAAACTGAGCTGTGATGACAGGATTAACCACATGAGAGCCGGATTCAATGTAAGACTCAAGGACAAAGAGGAGAAGCTTTTCCAAAGGTGAGGGAGCACAGCAGTAGAAAAGTTGCATCTAGTTTTACATGTAATGACTTTAAGTATGTAGTATGTGTCACATGGTGGAGAATTTTGTGTTTGTAACTACAGGTGGCAAAGATGAAATGTATAATTTAAGATAATACCTATCAAAACACTTAATCTGAACAATTAAAGTTGACTCTAATCAACAAAACTATGAAGTGTATATTTTCATTCCAAATATGGAGTGATTTATTATGACTAAAGTGTTACCATTTGGTAAATCACTTCTGACATTTACATATTGTAGTGTGTTTAAGAGATTCTTAATCATGGCAGTTTTTCCCACCCAGCAAAATCAACCTGAAAGTCTTCATTCACTCTTCAGGACCAGCCAATGTTACTGTGCTGCCTCCAAGGAAAGGTAACGCACAACTTTTCTACTTCCACCTTTAAAAGATATCCATGTGACCTTGAAAATAAAAAATACTACACAATAAAAAAAAAAAGTGACAATAGCTGTTTATCTCTGTGCCTTGTAGAGAGCATATCACATATAAGGCAAAAATAAATAAATGAAACAGATTCCATCTACAAAACTGAGATAGAGCTGGAAGCGTTTACTTCATTCATGCTCAAAACAAGATTTATTTTATGCAAAATACGATAGGGGTTATCGCAACCGGCTCACCTTTACAGGTACTCTCCCCTACACCATCTGTGAGCCAGTGGAATCGCTCTCTCCTTTTCCCTCCCTCAAGGCACCCCCTCCAAACTGGAAATGAGTTGAGTGGCTTATGCAGGTTTTCAAATGGGCACCCCCCTTCCTCGATGTTTCATTGATTTAAGCCCATGACATCTCGGGGGGGCTCGACGGTAGAACCAGCATCCTGGTACTACCCCCGCAGTTTGCCACTCAACTCTGATGTTTTCCCTCCCCAGGTTTGCTCTGCAAGTGCTCATTCCGCTTCATCCAAATCCACCGGGATGTTGCCTCTGCCTGCTTGGTGATGTTGGCTATCAGCCGCTTCCTAGCCTGGCCTTCAATTCCAAGCAGTCCAAGAGCTCTCCAGAGCGACTGTCCTGCGAAGCCCCTGCAGCCGACCTCCACCGGCAGGTTCCATGCCTTCCACCCATTACGCTGGCTGTCGAGGATGAGATTCTGATATTTCTTGAGCTTGCACTCATGTGCTTCCTCCATCCTCTCTTCCCAGGGTACTGTAAGTTCCATTAGGATCACTTGCTTGGTACCTTTAGACCAGAGGACAATGTTGGTTCTGAGGTTGGTAAGGGTTATCTCCTCTGGAAATTTGAGCTGCTGCTTAGGTCAGCCCGCATCTCCCAGTCACTTGCCGTGCCCAGGACTCCTTTAGTCCTCAACTCTGCTGTTGTTGTTGCACTTTCCCCTGACCTGAGAAAGTGGATGAAACGAGGACCATCAGTACGTTGTTTTGGCCTCTTTCTGGCCTGTTCCACACCAGCAGCCAGTTGTGTCAGGATCTGGTCGTGTCGCAACCTGAATTTCCCATTCGCCAGACTTGACCCACACGAGGAGAGGACATGCTCCAGGTTAGCTGGCCTTCCACAGAGTGTGCAGCAGGGCCTTTCGGCCAATCCCCATGTGTGGAGGTTTGATGGAGTCGGCAGGACATCATACACGGAACACAACAGAAACTTGATCCGGTGTTCTTCCATGCTCCAGATGTCCTTCCAAGTCAGTGCCCTTTCTCGCACACTCTCCCACCTCGTCCAGCTGCCCTGTTTGTTCATGGCTACTGCCTTGACATGTCTGCCTTCCTCCTCTGCCCTGCGTACCTCCCTTTGAACCATGCCACGGCGTTCCTTTGGATTAGCCTTTTTCCAGTTTGCTTCTTGGGACCCCCAGCCATCTCCTCAGGTAAGTGTCAGGAGTGTGAGGAGATAGTTCTATTGTACTATTAAAAATGTTAACTATTTAACAACTGCAACGTTTTGCTTTTAATAATTAATATTTTCTTATAAAAGGTATTTGGTAACATTTTCCTTAAAGAGCATATTGCAGGTTAAATCTTTTTGTAAATTAACACTTAACATTGTCTGGCAAAGGTTGTAGAATAAGTCAATGTTTGATTTGATATTTTATACAACACAAAAGGGCAAAAGATTAGAGGAGAAAGTGGCCGTTTTCTGTATTGCTGTTTAGAACGTTCTTTTTTTTATCAACATCACGTCATATACAAGGGGAAACCTCCGGTCTCGAAAAATGAAGCCTATGTGGAAGTACAAAAAACTGCAGTTCCTCGAGGTTCCGCTTGAGGCTGGCTGCAGAAGCGCCGGAAGTGCCATAAGCCCACAGCCAAAAAAGCCCGTTTTTACCACAGGAATTAACATGTTTACAGCCTGGTTCACAAAACGAGATATATCTGAGAAGTTGACGGCCCCTTCTCCTCACACTGTGGGGGGGGGGGTGAATTTTTTTTATAACTCATCGGATTTTATTCTATGAAGGAAAACGACTATGCCCATATTTGGTTGTGTCAGATTTGATTGACAGCTCTGCACGGTCAGCAGGTCAGGAGGCTAACAGCTTGATCCGTCTGATTTCTCCTCTTTTTTACTTCGTTTGGAGAGTTTGTTTAACACATATCTGACAACATACATGGCTTGCTGTGCGGTTAACAGACCATCCAACAAGTTGATGCTTCAGTTTTCTTCGGTAAGTGATATAGTAGTGTTATATTTACTGTATACTTGTGTGTCGGTATTTATATTTACGGACCTAGCTTGTTTAGCATTAGCTTGTAAACCAGTCGACGAACTGTGTAGCTCATTATTTACATTATTTACGGTCAATGGTTTAGAAATGTTTGTTGTTAAGATGTTGAAAATGAGTTTGTGTGATGTTAGAAGCTAAAGGTTCACCTCAGTTGTTATCTGATGTTATGATGAATGTTATACTCCACGTAAATGTGGACATTAAAAACAAACTTTGTGTAGTAATTATCCGTCAGTAACATAAACTGAACTGAACCTAATGTGCTGTGTAGGTTATAGAGGATGACATTAAAGTTACATGGTTGATGTAGTGTCTTAAGATTTGAGCAAACTGTTAACAAATTAAAAAAAATGCACTTTGTAAGAGCATCTGTAACCATTAAGAACTATATTAATAACCATATTAATTTTCACTGAACTCATACACAGAATATAGCAGTAGAAATATCAATAACATATGAAATATGTATGAAAATAAGATTTAAAGCACATAGATATAAAGTATAAGAAATAGTTTGAAGAATACAGCCATGTACTGAGCTCATGTTAATAATAAATGAGTTACTGTATGTTGGGATCTGTTAATGATTTAAATAATTCAGATTATATTTGTTTCATGTTAAGATGAAGTACTATCCACAATAAACTGCTTAATTTTTCCTCACAAAATCTGAGACAATTTGATGTGGAATATCATTGTGTGAGTGAGAGAGCTGAAAATAGCATGATTACAATAATGTTTATCTTCTTAACTTTGAATAGATGTTGATTACCTGAATACTGTACCTTTGTTGTCTGGGTAGTATACTGTTGAATTTATAAATGTACTCTTACACACAGATGAATACAGAAAAATAGATGAGAACAAAAAAAATGATTTAATGAATAACTGATATTTTCTCTCTTTCTTTGTCATCCTGAAGACCCCTCACTAAAAGTCCATGTTCTCCTGGATCCATGTCACATGCTCGAGCTTCTTCTGAATGACTTTTCAACAGTCGAAGTTCTGGTGAGAGAAGATGGCCAGCAGATAAGACGGCAGTACATGAAGGAGCTCCACAAGCTTCAGGAGGAGGAGGAGGGTTTGCACTTTGGAAGACTGTATTCATGCTGTTCAAATAAAAAAAGATCTCCTCCAAACAACTTGCAATCAAACCATTTTCTTCCCATTTTAAAACCCTTTGTCCAGTTTAGATGGGAGAAGTTGATATTATGTGATATTGATCAGGGAAGACTACATTTCTAAATCATTTTTAACTGTGTTTTTATTCACAAGTTATTGATCTTATTTACTCTCCATGTATCTTGATTTAAGAATGGGGCTGTGTTTAAGGGCATATTTTTGCAATGACTCTGTTCCATCCCACTTTCAGAAATGAACTACATCAGTATTTGGTAAAAGAAAATGTCGAAAGAATAAGAAGTTGTGTAAAAGTAGACTTCCACATTTTAGTCTTGTCATTTCAAATCTGAAATGTATACTCATAAGTAGACATAAAGGAGTGCATTTATATAGAAATATTTATTTAATCTGAAAAACAACATTAAAAAAAATCTGTTTTTACAGCAGAGATGAACATGTTTACAGCTTGGTACAAAACAAACAAATAGGTGTGATTAGCTCATGTCTCGATGGACACACACTGTACGGGGGGGTGAATGTTTTGATGACTCATCAGTTTTGATTTGATGAAGGATAAGAGTTATTCACAATAAGGCTTGTAGCTGACCAGCTTGACAGGCGGGCGCAGTGTAACGGTTTGTCAAGAGGCTTAAAACCCATCTCAGCTCTCAGCCTGTGGGTGACATCGCTCAGGCCATCCGGGGGAGACCTCCCTCACAGCGAGCTGTTGAAGAGAAGCAACTGAAGTCCACCCCAGAAGAACCAACAAATGCAGATGTTGTTGAGGCTCAGGTTTCTTCCTCTGTCTCTGCAGCTCTCTGGGAACCTCGACAGACCAGTCACCAATAATCCACACTGTGTCTATAGGAGAAATACAAAGGTGTTCAATTAATGCCTCAGACAAAATGTACAGTTAACTACATGTGACAGCTCAGGCTGTTTTTTTGTTATGAGCCACATCTGCAGGAATAATATTGAACAAGGTAGCTGCAACTCATCATAATAGATGCCAGTCTTAAACACTATTTTTTCTAATAAAGTTTTTGGTGTGAAGCTGACACTGTCCACAGACTCCATGACTTCACAGGGTTCAATAGAAAACAAATGTCTTGTAATAAATACTAAATAATTATTTTTCAATTGTCATGTTCACCTCATCGCTGTTGACATCAGTAAATATAAAACACAGACATTCCTCTTTTTGTCAGAACAGTAACATGAACTGTATGCTTTGTAATATTGATTTCTTCTGGATGTCTCATATTTATTTACAGTTTATGGATAAAACTTTGTTAATGTATTGCTCTGCTAACACTGACAAAGTCTAACTGCTCTGACAAATAACTAAAAACCATGACTGTATATTTAAAAAAGTGTAGTTTTAAGACTTTAATTAAATATTTGGGTTGAATATAATTAGTTTTAACTGTGTTGTAGAAAAGTTAAATGTTAACTTACTGTTTGTAGAGTTTTCTCAGGACGAGCAGGAGTAGGGGATGATAGCAGCCTAGCTGTTAGCGATGCTGTGAAGTGGACTGCTAACGTCGAGCTGAATGGGTGGAGTTAAGTCCCGCCGGTCCCGCCTTACTGCTGTCGTTAGGTTGATCCGAAGTTAGGTTGAGACTGCAAATCCAATATGGATGCGGCCGTCGATTGGACTCATTTTCTGCCTATGTAACAGACGGGTCAGGGTTCGTCCAGTAATATTTACAGTCTATGGTCATATATGATGTCATCTTAAGTCTCAAGTGAAATAAGCAAGGTCAAGGAGAGACCTTGTTTTGGGTTTTTTATGGGATCTGTTGACAATATATTTTAAAACAATGACTTTAATAACTTAAAGGTTATTTTGATCAATATTTCTTAGGGCAACCTGAGGTCGATCAAGGCAGTGGGAAGTCTGGACTCTCTGGGTATTACTTCCATGGTGTGTGGCGATCACTTGGTGGCACCAAAGTCCACCAATTCAACAACTCCTCTGCCATCAGTCAGTGTCTGAAAGGAAAGGCGGTCCACATGTATGGAGACTCCACCCTTAGGCAGTGGTTTGAGTACCTTGATGCTTCACTTCCAGGTAGTTAATACACATTCATTTCAGGTGACAGTTTAATATTATTTATATAACAGCTAAACTTGTTCCTTCTGTCATACTTTGAGATGCTAATGAGATTAACCGGAATAGTCCGAAGAAAACTGGACCTTACATGATATGGGACAATGCAAAAAACATCTTGGTAACATACCGTGTCCATGGTCCTCCTCTTAGTTTTATCTACGTCCCAACCAGTGAGCTGCGTTACATTTCCAATGAAATTGACGGGTTGGTAGGTGGCACCAACACAGTTGTAGTTTTTAGCATCTGGGCCCACTTCAGCCCTTTCCCAATTGAGCTCTACATCAGACGGCTTCAGAGCATCCGCAGGGCGGTGATTCGTCTGTTGAACAGGGCTCCAGACACGCTGGTGGTCATCAGGACTGCAAACCTCAGAGGTTTAACACCTTCTGTATCGTTAAACTACAGTGACTGGTACACACTACAGCTGGACAAGGTGCTAAGAGCTGTGTTCAAAGGACTTAATGTTCGACTAGTGGACGCTTGGGAGATGACTCTGGCCCACCACCTGCCTCACAACATTCACCCAGGCCGTCCTATTGTTAAGAATATGATTGACATTATCTTGTCCTACATATGCACCAAATAGGGCTAATAGATGTGCATTTGTTATGAGCAGGTTAAAGACCTCACTCTTTTTTACATTGTGTTACAGTATAGCAGGTAAACTCTGTGTTATCTGCAAAGACCCAATAGTAATCCATCACAGCACTTAGCAACATTTAGCGAAGTTACAGTGGCAAGGAAAAACTGTCTTTTTACAAACCGAAACCTTGAGCAAAACCAGATTCACGTTTAACAGCCAACTGCTGAAACAGTGTTGGGCTTGAAAGTATGTGTTTTATTAGCAGTAACAGTTAGGCATGATAATAGACTGATCAGTCTAATATTAACGTTAGTAACAGTATGATGAAACAGTTAGGACTGCTTATGTTTGATCATGTGTATGTTTTTATCAGACCTCCGAAGGACTTTATATTTTTATTTTTATAAATCATGATTAAAATGATCATTTTGGTCATGTAAAAAAACATGTTTGTTGAGTTGAACTTTCGTGCATGGCCTGAATACGCCCTCTTTTTTTGAGAAATAGAAATATCGCATGATGGTCCATCCATGCTCAAACTGCCTGCAATCCCTAAGTACAACGAGAAGAGATTACCATAATAGGGAAATGGGGAGCTTAAAATGCTTATGAAGAGTAATAATGGTTTGAATATGAACTTATTGTTAATCGCATTGTGTATTCATTTAGAGGGAATTAAAAGTAGTTGAAAAGTCAGTACCTTAGAAATTACCTCATGAAAAATGAAACAGAACCAATTGTTAACAGATTTTTCAAACAAAAAAAACGTGTTTTATTAATAAAGAATGATCTCTGTCTAAATGCATAAAAGACCTAGATGGTCTAATTTACATGCTACGCAAACATAGGCCGAAATACACAAACATGCACAAACAGGATCCTCTGGACATGCATTAATAATGAGGTCTCAGAGTGAGTAGGCTGCCCACAGCAAGCTCTCCAGAGCAGTTTCAGGTTCGGTGCCTTGCTCAAGGGCACCTCGGCGGTGCTCAGGAAGTGGACTGATGCCTCTCCAGCTACCAGATCAATTTCCGGACTTGGTCCGGGGACTTGAACTGGCAACCCCTCCCATTCCCAACCCAAGTCCCAACAGACTGAGCTACTGCCACTCTTGGTTGTTGCTAATGCTAAGCTATATGCTATGCTAATGCTATGCTACATGCTATGCTACATCAGAAGCAATACATAACACTTAATAACAAGGCTAATGCTAATGTTACACATAGTAACTTCAGTACACCCTGTTACTTCAAATACATACTGCAACCACATGCTAACAGAACAACAAAAGGCTAACCACATTGCAATTGCAATACATGGTAAATAAGCATACAGCAAGTGACTGTCCTCTGCTCTTGAAGCAAATTTGTCGAACCACTGTGCCGAGGCATGGTTTGGTCACTTGACTAGTGACATTCGAAGCAGTTGAAGGCTTCGAATGTCATACGAATCACCTGATTGGTTCGGTTTGTCATTTGGATCACTTGGCGGGATCAAGTATGTTCCGGGGTAGGCTATCCCTATTTAGTGTGGTTCATTTGAATTTTTTTCGAGAGTAGGTTGGTTTTTTCGCTGTTGTTGCTGTTGGTTGCTTAAAGAGTTAGTAGTGTTGTATCAGATTACGTATTTTGTAGAGAATCAGTGTAGATAGATAGACCCGGATAATAAGGTAATTACCAGTGTTATTTTGATTTCACTTGTAGCCTATTTACCCTGGAAACCCCCTTAAGGGCAAGCCCTCAAGTACAATGATGTCGCTATAGAAAACATAATTACACAATTGTTGTCCTTGATGTACATGCCTGTAGTAGCCAATGCCAAATTTCAATGGGGTGGAAAATTACATATGAATGCATTCAAATTATGATTGACTTTGCTGACTGATTGTTTCACAGGTCCAGTGTGTGCTGTTTGATTCAAGGCTGTCATACAGCAACAACACCTCATCCATGCTGAGGCACTTGTAGCGTATACAATTATAATACGGGGCACCAGCTTTAAGAATAAGCACAAGACTATTAACCTTAATTATAGTAATGAATTAATAAATGAATCTGTCTCATATTATCAGAGTAAGTTCTCAAGCAGTTTAAAACCAGAAAAATACACAGACAAATTACAGAATTTTTATGTGTAAAGTTTAAAGGTCCCATATTATGCTTTTGCTGGTTTTATATGCCCTTTAGTGTGTTTTCCAAGTGTCCCGTGCATGCTTAGCCACATCTATGTGCAAAAATTCAAAGTCCACGGAAACGCGGCTTCTCCTACGTTCTCCTGTTAGCTGTAGCATTAGCCACATGTAACGCTCAGTTCTAGCCCACCTCGATAAACATTTGTCAGTCCGACATCATTGTCAGTGTGAGATCACTGATCTAAGCCCATTGGCTCGTTGTGGCAAGCCTTGAAGCTCATGTTGAAATTTCCGAGACGTGTGCTGAGCAACTGACCAATAACGACAGAGCGGATCGGCAGACCAATCAGAGCAGACTTGGGCCACCTGGGGTCTAACAGTGGGGGCTCAGCAGAGCGTAGCTGATGGACTCAGAGCGTAGAGGGAGCAAGGAGGAGCAGTATGAAAACAGACACTTTTTTCGGACTTTAGCTATTGTGAACGTACAAAAATAGATACATAGATTAAATATGCAAACCCCAAAAAGGGCATAATATGGGCTCTTTAATATAGAAAATGGTGAACAAGATATATGAATAAAGTAAATATGCAAAAAATATAATTACAACAGTGATACTGACATGACAACGTAAATAAGAGAATGTTAATTCTTGATTTCTAAGTTTGATATGGTGATTTTCTTATGTTAGAGTAACGGGGTAAAACACGGTATCGTTTGAGTGATTTAACTAGGTAAGGATTTATAAAAAAGGGGACTTAATTAATTTGGTATAAAAGTTGATTTAGAGGCTTTGATTTGGATACAACAAGCTTTGCTTCCACACACCCAATGCTTAATCAGAACGCTCCTTACTCTGAGTCACGTTCGGTAGAACTCTGCCGAATGGTACCACTCGTCAAGTTCTTTCGGATCAAGGATGCCGGCGGTCCACGGTGAGAGCCGTAGCAAATGTGGTCGGAGTTGATGAGTGAAGTGGGGAAATGGATGGCACAGCGGTCCGGTCGTCGTCCATTGGGTCCGTCTCTCAGCTGCTCAAAGCAGGTCCAAACAACGTCCTTTAAAAATGAACAGTCGTTAACTCTCACTCAATGGCCAATTCTCACTCAATGGCCAATTCTAGTCAGTTTGAGAATAACAAAAAAAAGGTTCTGAAAGATGTGCGGTCAATACTAAAGGGAAAAGCTAAGCGCGTAACTTGGGTCAAAAGGCACCTGAGTTAACGTGCGATGAGAAAAAAACAAGTTAAAATGCAGAAGTTAAAAATGTCTTAAGAAAAAGGGGGACTCATTATCCCTAACCTAAAGCACTATTTCTATGCAGCTCAAATACAATCAATAAGCACCTGGCTAAATGATAACTCTGAAGCAAGGTGGAGATCCATAGAAAAACACATGTTGCCATGTTTCAATAAAAACAATACCCTTCTGTACAAAGACTAAAAGTAGGACACAAGTAATCAACAATGCATTAATAAGAAACACCTTAAAGACTTGGCACATAATTTAAAAAAAATGCAAAATGAAAGAGGACTTCATTGTACTGAGAGAAATGAAAGAAGATCCTGAATTTAGTCCTAATAAACAGGATACAGTCTTTAATACATGGGTACAAAAGGGACTGACCATATTTGGACAATGTTTAGATGAAAACAGAATTATACCATTTGAATCTCTAAGGACATATTATGATTTACCACACTCCCACTTCTTCCAATATTTGCAACTGAGAAGTTACACGCAGAACAGTGAAACAGGGAGGAAGACTAGCAGTGCTCTCCATCAACTTGTGCAATTTTTGGTAAAGAACTTTAGTAATGTTAGTGTACCACATCAAATTTCAACTGTGTATAATATTTTAGAAAATAGTCAAAATTTTGACGATACATGGGCAAAGCTAAGATGGGAGGAAGAACTTAATTCACACAAATCTGATGATACCCGGAAGGAAATGAATCGGAATGTGCACTCAACCACTATATCTCCTTACTCGAGAGAATATGCATGGAAAATACAATCACGTTATTTTATAACACAAGTGCAACAAGCTAGGTATAATAATAAAATATTGCCAAACTGCTGGAGGGAATGTGGCGAGTCTTGTGCCAATTTTGGTCAAATTATTTGGTCCTGTCCATTATTAAAAGTGTTCTAGAACAATATTCAGAGAGAAGTCAAAACCATTTTCAATGACGCCATTCACTTAAACACAGACTTTATATTGTTAGGTAAAACAGTGGACAACATTCATAATGAAAACGATCAATATGAGTTAAGAAGTTGGCTTCAAAAAACATGCCCCTTGATATAGAAATGGAGAAACAATTCAACAAATATATCAGATGGAAAGTTTAACTTATAAAATGAGGGGGAACTCAAAACCATCTGAAAAGAGATGGTCTAAATGGTCAACATATTATGGTAGGAAGGAACTGTACTGAAACTTTGGGATCAAGACAATCGGACTGACAGTCACTTAGGGGAGCACCACCTAGGTTTTTTTTTGTTGTGTTTTTTTTTGTTTTGTTGGTTTTTTTTGTTTTCTTTCTGTCTTCTTTCTCCTTTGACTCTTCTTCTCTTTCTCTTGTGGCGTATGTGTCACGTCAGGCCTTTAACCTGAAAATAGTCACGTAAAACATCATGTGACATATATGTCACAATAAAACATATTTTAATAATCCTTTCAGTTAATTAAGCTGATCTAATGATATTTAATGAACTATATGTTATATTGTTCAATCCAAAGGATTTTGATTTTAAAATTTACATAAAAAACATGTCATATTGATTAAATTAATAAAATGAAGGAATACAATACATGTTTCCAATTAATCAATAAAATAAACAAACAAACAATGATTGAATACCCTATTCCAATGAAATTTCAATGTCATATAATGTGTTATTTAGTTTGAATAACGTTGAGCAGTTCAGAGCTCAGGATAAATTGTCAGTTATTCATGGAGATGACGGTAAAAGTATGAGCAACGTGAAGTTAGCTCAAATTAGGACCCTGAAGACCTGATTACACTACCAGCAACAAATTCATATAATATAATTAGTCAAGTGAGTCTGATTCAGAAAGTAGTGAATTAAGTGATTTAGATCAAACAGTTGGGACACCCCAGGGGTTGCCAGCCACAGAAGGGGGGTAGCGAGATGCCTTTCAAAGAACTAATATAAATGTAAAATCATTTAAAATTGTTTGTTTAGCTCATTTTTGTAAAAATAAATACTTAAGTAGTTAGATTTCAAATAAAACCACATGACAGCAGTCAACAGTATAGGTGTCTGCTGCTCTTTACACATAAACATGAACACACCTGTGTTTTTTTAAGTTCTTTAAGGCCACTCAGTCATAAAGTCCATACATGGAAATTACTTTTATTCTACTTCTAGCCTATCTAAAGATTAATTACTATATAAACGTACCTCCCAAGAAAGTTGGTGTTGTTTTTGCTGAAAATGTTCACATTGACCAGTTTGTAGACTGGCCTGGGAAATGGGAAAAGTGTGGCTTTTGCCATTTCTGCCAAATCAATGCAACCACCACCCTCTAATGTGTGTCACTGCTTCACTGCAGAAATAAATTGTTATAATATTGTAGTAATATGACCATTTTGTCACAGTTCAACTGCCACAAATGCTGATAAGGCTGATTCAAACTTGGTGTGATAATATGAAAGTTATAGTTTCTAAACTTATTTGCGTTATGTTTAGTCAAGCTTCCTACTTAAGTCTGACTGCTTTTCAATCATATACAGTAACAGTAACTTGTTTAGAAGACCTCCAATATGAGGTAGTCTTATATTTTTTTTTGGTTGCAAAACAAAAAAAATATGGTTTAACCAGATAAGTAAAGTTATAATTTTGAAATATGTTGTACAAATACAAATAAATAGACAAATCAATGTTATAAAGTGAAAAAACCATCAAGTTGATTTACTGTAAAATGTGGAAAAGAATATACCATAAATGCCCAATGTGATGTATATGTCATTTTTCAGATCTCCAACACTAGTGGGTGGTATTTTTAAAAAAATGTCAGAAATGTCTTATATGGGGTCCATTTAGTCTAATCTATGTTCCCCATAATTTTCCTATCAGTATAATGTGTGTATGGGCTAAACACAGACCTGACTCCTCTGACCAACCAGCAACATGAAAACACAGGAGAATGCATCAAGGTATGTAATAGAAAACCAGAGAAAAAATTACGTCAAGTTCATCACATAGTTTATGCATTCGGACAATATGTATTTTCCTGTCATTTCAGCTGCTGGCTGCATTCCAGGTGGCAACTGTTCAGCTGTAGGAGGAGAAGATAGTTTTGGAATCAAAGGTCATCCCCCTCTACCATGTGTTGAATCATACAACAGAGCAACTATATTCATAGCCCATCACCCCCATGGGATAATATATGGCACATAACCTGATCAGGTGCTTGGTGGACAGATTACAAGATAGTTCACTGGCAGTCGCTACACTGGTGGATCCACGCTTCAAAACCTTTGGATTCACCAGTCAGAGAGTGGCTGCTGGTGTCAAAGAGCGTCTCATTTCAGAATGTACATAAATCATCAATAGAAACAATGCCCAGCAGCAGCAGCAGCAGCCATCCACTTCTCAAGCACCACCTCAGCCTCGTCCTCCAGCACCAGCAGCAGTCTATTTATTTTTTATTATATTATGAATAAGGAATGACTAATGACATTTCTGGTGATGATTCATTTTTTTATTTAACCTTTATTTAACCAGGTAATAACCTATTGAGATCAAGACCTCTTTCACAAGGGTGACAAGTGTCAGCTTTAAACCAATCGAACAGGAATGTGCATGGCGAATCAAATTCTAAACAATCTATGGACCAATAAGTAAAATGTCTTGATTGCAATTCATTTTATTGACCACTAGATGTCTTCCTCGAGCACTGTGTCATTGAAGCCTCGAGTAATGAACCAATCAAGTCTCGAAGCTTCAACAAAGCCTCAATCAGCCATCACTAGTGTACACTGTGTTAAATGAGGCCTCGAGTAATTAATCTATTTGTGATACAATTGGCTACAAAGCCTCATTTCACCATCACTACAGCACGTCCTCACTTCTCCTCCTGCAAGTGTACACTAGTGACACCTACTAGTCAAAACAATTTAGAGCAGCCAAATTATTATTGATCACATCACATGCCATTGCATTACTGACATGTTATAGCAAATTGTACTACTGTGGTAACCAATAATGATTCACGTGATATTACTTTATAACATACCTTAGTTAATATAATCATATTATCATTCAGTGATCTTATTTTTTTATGATTTCCTATCAAGATATAGCCTATGAAACAACAATATATATAAATCTATTGTTCAACAAGTTTGAGGACCTATGTTAACTACAAGTCCAGGAAAAAAGGAAGATTGAAAGAAAGATCCTTGACGCACACCAAGCACTTCACCTAATAAGCCATCGATAATGAACACAGAAAATGATGATAATGACAGAAATAGAATCAACTCATGGAAGCGATTCAGCATGGCAATACATGAAAGCTTTGTAGCTTTGGTTATGGCAACGTCACGTTGTCATAGAGGCTCGTGTTCAATTCCTGGAACCGCTGAAAAAATGTTTTGTTTTAATGTTTTTTAACATTTACCTTATTGGGAGACGATAACTCAAAATGCTCCCAAACAGGAGACGTTTTCCTCTTTCTCACAGGCTCCATTTCTCCAAAAAAAATAGAACCAAAACTCCAACTCTCAACAACCAACTAACGCAAACTCACAAGGAGACATGACAAGTGAGTTTCGCTTCCTTTTATCTACAACCCGAAACACAAACAAATCAATGACGTAGTTCTACTCGAAGTGCGGCCTCGTTTGTCATCGATGACAATTCTCTGACAATGACACGAGCCTCGATACGGGGCCTCAGCTAGAAATGCCCCTCCTACTCGACACACGCTTCAAAGCCTCGGTGTCAAACGTAACATCACTAGTGTTCGCTAATAATTATTAACTGTCTATAATTAATTAATACTTTGATGTGAACGTTAACTTAATGCTAACACAAACAAACACATGATTGTAATTGCTGCAATGTTACCAAAGCAAAAATTAATTATAGCAAAATACACAACTGTAAAGAATAATATAAATTGATAAATGAAGACTTAAATGATTTAAATGGTGAATAAGAGAAGAGCGTGTCACCCACTTTGTCACAAAATTAATTTGACTAGTTAAGTTTTTTATGATGAATAGACATTTTTGTAAAAAGTGTTCTGAGTTCAACACTCAAAGTTCAAACTTTTTTTTTTACAGTGTAAGCACATTATAAAAAAGGAGTTTGTCTTGCATTAATGACTGAACATCTCCTTTCTCAACAAGATGAGAGCTGGGGGATAGTATTGAAGAAGTATGAAAAGGTCATATCAGTTAAGAACATGTGGCAGCTGTAACTCAGTTGGTAGAGTCGTCGCCTCTCCACTGGAAGGTCAAGGGCTCAATCCCCAGCTGAGCAACATGTCCGATGTGTCCTTGGGGTAAGTGAATTGTAACATTGTAACAACATAGTGCTTTGAACAGGTGACAGTCCTGCCAGTTTTACATTTTCCGTGTAACTCCTGCCAGTCATAAAGAACTATAACATTTTTAAAACGGCAACAGCAATAGATCTCTCAACAGACAGCAGATCAAACCAGATGTGAAGGAGCTGGCAGTGCTGACTCAAAAGTAATGTTTCCCTGTTACTGCACTGTATTCTGAAATAATTTTCTCCTCAACAAACATGTTACATTTGGAGCGGGTTGTTAAATTTATATGGCGTGTGTATATTAGGTTTAATCACCTGACAAGCCTTTTTATTCAAGCCATCCCATTTCTCCCTGCTTGTTTCAGTTCAGTAAAATCGAAATGTTCATCATGGATTCCAAACTCCAGTACCACAACTCGAACATTTTTTCAACAGGTTATTATTATGCACCCATGGTCAAGAAGTCAGACCCCAGTCCAGCACCCAAGCAGAGCTGTTTGTGGTCCATGGTCAGCATACAGCAGCCCTGCCATCTCCATTCAAACTACCCAAATTAAATCTCCCCAACTCCCATTGGATCCCAGGCCTCATCTCGACCATCAGCAAGACACCAAGATCAAACACACCACAGGCATAGCCTCAAGAATATGACCAAGCCTCTCCTCACCATTCTCACTGTGCAGTAGCCTTCTACACATCACTGCTTGCGATGTCTTCCTCTTCCTCCACTAGATCAAGTCCACATCAGGAACTGGACCGCTGCTCGCCTCTGACAATCCCTGAATCCCCCTTCAACTGCCACTATGTCCAGAGGCAGCTACCCTTGTAGGGGACAGAGCTTATCACCCCCTGTGCCTGCTCCTTCTGTATCTGACATCTCATATCTCTCTCAAGCTATCACAGCTTTCTTTATATCCTGGAGTTCGCATGCTTCACAAAATTCCTGTGCACATACATCCTTCCATCCCATTATAGTTTCCTCTACTCTTCCTTCAGTCTTTCAGACAAAACTACAGCAGAGTTCACTCTAGCTTTTTCAATATAGATGCACTATTTATTCAGCCTTTCCTTCACGAAGGTCTGAGCTGGATGACTATCTGTCCATCATAGTCGACAGAGCTTTACTTTTCAGAGGAACTGGTTTCTATAGCTACCATGTTTACTTTGCAGCATACAGCAGTTGAATCAAGGTACTGGGGAGGTCATGACTCTAAACTGTAATGTTGAATCTTTGCAGCCCAAACCTCCCTCTCATACCCCAGAATGTCCTGTCAGCGCTCTTCTACAAAGCTCACGCTCATCTTTCTCACACCCCAATCTTAAACCGTCTATCACACAGGTATCAAAATCAAGGCCCGCAGGCCGAATCCGGCCCGACAGCAGGTTCCATCCGGCCAGCGAGACAATTTGGGAAGAAGGGGAACATCTTTAAAAAACAAATGTATGAGATTTTTTTTATAACTTAAATGTATTTAATTATTTTTAATACTTTTTTAACAAAAAAAAGCTATTTTAGCTTTATTTTGTAGCTCCATCGGCCCCTGTGCCGGTGGTCGAAGAGCCCTTTTCTAAAGTGGTTATAGACTGTGTTGGCCCTTTGCCTAAGACTAGGAAAGGCAATGAGTTCCTTTTGACCATCATGGATGTCACTACCCGTTTCCCTGAAGCTGTCCCTTTAAGAAATATTAAAGCCAGAACCATCATAGAGGCCATCATAGGTTTATTTTCCCAGTTTGGTTTGCCAAAGCAGATGCAGCATGATCAGGGAACAAATTTTGTGTCTGGAGTTTTTCAGGATGTGATGGTCGAACTTGGTATCACACAAGCAGTTTCCTCAGCTTATCATCCACAGTCTCAAGGGGCTCTTGAACGGGCTCATCAGACCCTAAAAACAATGTTGAAGATTTACGGCATTCAATTTCCTGGGGATTGGGATGTTTCCCTTCCGTTTTTGCTTTTTGCCATGAGAGATTCAGTGAGTGAGTCCACTGGATTTACGCCGTTTGAGCTGGTGTTTGGCCATGAGGTTAGAGGTCCCCTGAAGTTGTTCAAGGAACAGTTGCTTTAACCCAAATCGAATACCACTATGTTGCAGTATGTGTCCGAATTTAAAGATCAGTTGTGGTCAGCTTGTCGGGTTGCCAGGGAGAATTTGCATCAGTTGCAGATGCGTATGAAGGGTTAGTTTGACCAAAAGGCTGTTGACTGGCATTATGCCATCGGGGACCAGGTTCTTGCGTTGGTGCCGCAGCGTGCATTTGGTCTAAGTGCGTCATTCTGTGGTCCCTATACTGTTGTGAAGAGGGTAGGAGACAAAAACTATGTTATCAGCACTCCCAAAGGCAGGAGAAAGACGAGACTGTGCCATATAAACCTGTTAAAGCTGTATCTGGGTCGGTCACGTGGTCCCAGTGTGGGCTGGTTGCTGAAGATGTCAGTGAGGAAGCGGAAACTGTTGGGTTCCGGCTGAGAAAATCTGAGGCTCTTAAGTCGCTTGATGACCAACTTGGGCATCTACCTGCAGAGTGTCAGAGTCAGATGAAAGCTCTGTTGGCCGAGTTCTCCCCCCCTGTTCCAGGATGTCCCAGGGTGCACGTCTCTAGCGGTGCACAATGTGGATGTGGGCAGTGCGGCTCCAGTCAAACAACATCCGTACAGGTTAGCACCCTCTAAATTGGAGTGTTTGAGGGAAGAGTTGTCTTATATGTTGAGCATTGGGGTGGTAGAGCATGGGCAGAGTGAGTGGAGTTCTCCAGTGGTACTTGTTCCAAAATCTGATAATACGTCGAGACCTTGTATTGACTACAAGAAAGTGAACCAGCAGACTAAGGCTGATGCCTTCCCAATTCCCAGACTTGAAGACTGCATAGACAAAATCAGAGGAGCAGAGGTTGTTTCTAAGTTAGACCTACTGAAAGGCTATTGGCAGGTGCCTCTGACTCCACGGGCTAGGGAGATTTCAACCTTTGTGACACCGGATGGTCTGTATATTTGCAATGTTCTTCCGTTTGGCATGAAAAATGCTCCCGCTACTTTTCAGCGGATGATGAATACCATCACTTAGGGGTTGAGCTCTGTGGTTACTTATATTGATGATGTGGTCGTGTACAGTAGCTCATGAGAAGAGCACTTCATACAGCTACGGCAGCTCTTTGAAAGGTTACAAGAGGCAGGTCTTGTAGTAAATTTACCTAAATGTGAGTTTGGGAAGGGACAAGTAACATATCTTGGGCATCAGGTGGGTCAAGGGAAAGTAATGCCCCGTCGTGCAAAAGTGGAGGCAATCCTCGATCTTCCGATACCGAGAAACCGACTCAATGTCATGAGAGTGCTAGGCATGTGTGGGTTTTACAGAAGATTTGTTCCCAACTTTGCTGTGGTTGCTGAACCATTGACTAACATTTTGAAGAAAGATGTGAAGTTTGTGTGGACAGATGCCTGTGAGCGTTCTTTCGGAGGGTTGAAAGCCGTCGTGGCATGTAAACCTGTGCTGCTTGCTCCGAACTGTGATGCACCTTTTCAACTTGCCATAGATTTGTAATTTGTAATTTATTTCAAGGATAGCCCCTTGAGATACATCATCTCATTTTCAAGGGGGTCCTTACAAAACATAAATGAATCATCATAATACAAAATCAAAATAAAAGGTAAATCCAAAACATAATACCAAACATTTAAACACAGAGACACCCACACCACAAACACACACACACACACTCACAATCACTCAAGAAAAAAAATAACAATAATAATAATAAAAAACGAAAGAAAGAAAGGAAAACCTCTGCATATATATATCTATATATATATATAGATATATATATCCATACACACTATACAGTACATACACACATAGTGTACGCAACATTAAGGCACAAGGTACACAACAGTACATACATGTAGCTATGAGGTACACGAGCAAGAGGAGAGCAAGTCCAGACAAACTAAGTCCAACAGAGAAAAAAAATCAAAAGCAAGAGCAGGATGTTTGACAATGAGTAAGTAGAGATGATTTAAAAATATGAAAAGAGGTGCTAGATCTAAGTGAGCGAGGTAGGTTATTCCAATCTGATGGAGCTTTAAATTTAAATGCACGGCGACCAATTTCTTTCTTGATTCTTGGTGTGAAGAAAAATAGATGATCAGTATGCCTTAGGCTATACTGTACTCATACATGAGGCAATGATGGGTCCTATATGGACACCTCAGAACAAATCTACAGAGACTGTTATATAAGATAGTGAGGGGTTGAAGATTTGTCTCTGAGGTGTTCCCATAGATAACATCAGCATAATCAAACATTGGCAGCACCAATTGTGTCACAATTCTTCTCCGGACATGCAGTGAAAAACATTCAACAGAACGATAAAGTGATTTTAGACGACCATATATTTTCTTAGAAATTGAGTTGATATGAGGTTTGAAAGATAACTGGGAATCTAGGCAAAGGCCCACATATTTAAATTCATCTACTTTTTCTAATGCTGTTCCATCCAGGATATTAATATGCAAGTTTCTTGTTAAGGGCAAAGAATCTGGTCGAGTGCAGAACAACATAAAATATTATTTTTTCTTATTCAGAAGAAGCTTACTGACAGGGAACCATTTTTGGACTAGATTAAAATCAGATCGTATTGAGTATTGAATTTGTGAAATGTCCGAACTGGAGGAGTATATTACAGTGTCATCTGCATATAAATGAATTTGACAGTCAGAACAGACTTGTGAGAGGTCATTGATGAAGATGGAGAATAATAGAGGACCTAAAGATGAACCTTGTGGCACACCTTTATCAATAATCTTGAATTCTGACTGGCTGCCCTGAAAAAAAACACATTGACTTCTATAATGAAGAAAAGAGTTGAAAAACAACAAAGAGTCAGTAGAGAGACCAATAGCATGTAGTTTATCTAAAAGGAGATAGTGATCAACCATGTCAAATGCTTTAGCAAGGTCAATGAATATAGCACCTGTAGACATATTGCTGTCAGATGCTGACTGTATGTCATTGGTGAATTTTAGGAGAGAAGTGGTGGTCGAGTGGTTTGGTCTAAAACCAGATTGGTGTGTTGATAATAAATTGTGTACATTAAGATATTTAGATAATTGATTATATAATATATAATGTATATATATATACAAATATTTTTGCTATGCAATTAATAATTGAGATAGGTCTATAATTATTCTGAGTCGGGGTAAAGTCAGAGTGAGAATAACCAGACAGGGAGCTACCAATTGTAGAGAAGTGTTGGCTAAATGCCTCTGCAATTAATGATGGTTCACTGACAGTTTCATTGTTTATTTTGATACGAGTAGTTTTTGTGGGTTTATTTGTTATACTATTGATTCTCTTCCAAAATTGCTTTGGGTTCTTAAAATCAGTTGGCAGACAGTCTTTGTAATAATTTGCCTTAGCATTTCTAGTATTGGTTTTACATTTATTCCTCAGCTCTTTATAAGCATTCATGTCAGAAGAATCATTTGTTGCACGGTATTTTTTCCAAGCCTTGTCTCTTTGTTTGAATAAGTGTATAAGATCTCCTTTTATCCAAGGTAAATGTCGACCCTTGACTTTAATTGTTGTCCAGGGAGCATGTTTATTAATTATTTCAACAAGCTCAGGCAGTAGTAAGCAATTCCAGGCATCTTCAACGGATGGTATTAGTTGAAATCTTGAGATGCTTGTGACATTGGGGTCGGAGCTGTGCTCCTACAAACTGATGAGGCTGGACGAGACCGCCCAGTAGCTTATTTCTCTCGAAAGCTGAACAAACATCAGAAAGCTTATTCAACCATTGAGAAGGAAGCTTTTGGGCTGGTTTTGGCAGTCAAGCATTTTTAAGTGTATGTGTCTCATTCAGGCCGAGAGGTTGTGGTGTTTACGGACCACAATCCCCTTTCTTTTCTAGCAAAGTTCAAAACATCAAATCAGAGAGTGTTCAAGTGGGCGCTAGTTTTGCAGCCTTACAGTTTGGTTGGTTCTTCTTCATTCAGCAGTGTTTTGCAAAACATTTCAGCGGTCAGCATTCCCACGCATTTTCCACAATGCATTCAGTAAGTTCTCAGAGGTGTTGCTGTTATGAAGGTTGGAATTTGTTAAATATCATGAGTAACACCCGTACTGTACAGATACCCCAAACATTATCTTTGTCAATACCATCCGTCCATTAGCAACAACACTTATCATCCTGTGAAGTCATATCTTCTTTTTCTCACTAGAGCTTTGCATAACATCGCCTTTCAGTGCTATGATAAGCCAAATATATTTTGTGAAGTGACTGACAAGTACTCACTTTCCCAAAGCTTGCCTGAAGGGCCTGCTGTTAGGAGGCTTCTTCATAACCATGTTATGTAAGCATGAGTCTCACCTGAGTACAGGAGCCCTTTGTTTGGGGCCCATGTGTTTCAGGCAAAAGCTGTATGAATCAGTGATCGTAAACCTCAATGCAATCTGTGAGAAAAACTTGCAAAAGCAGTTTGCTGTTTGCATTTTTAATGTTGTTGATTTTTTACTTTGGGAATATATCGGGATCCTGTCTTCTCAACACAAAGGCACAACCGCACAGAAATCTGCTGTTCCTTTTTCACAGAAGTCAAGAGCTTGTAAAAGGAAAGCCTCCATCAAGAAATGTAAGTAATGTTTTGGTTTTTTTTCTGCCTTAAATACATTGAAACACATCAAAGGAATTGAAAAAAAAAATCTGAAAAGGCTCTGAGATAAAAGTGACATAATTTACATTTTTTAACCATAAAATAGTCTTTTCAAAGTCAATTTAATAGTTCAATAACGTTTGACATGGAGAATAGCATTCCCATTTCCACAAAGAAGCAGAGGATTTTATGGCACACCTTCACCAACTAACAAGGTGCATGAAGAGTGAAAAGCTCCAGCAACACTTGCAGCACGAAGATCAACTTTATTAAAGGGATACTTCACCCATTGAAACATGAATCTGTATTGACATTGGGTCATATATGGAGTAGAAATGTGAAATACATTTTGAAGTTGGTGCCTTCTTGGCCGAGAAAAGGCAGAAAGTGTCTTTTTGGCTCATGTGGATGAAAGACCCCAAATCCCAGAATGCACAGCACCGCAGGCCACTCCCACTAAGGTCAGGTTTACAGACATATTTACGTTAACACATAAGGCCGTTTCCTCAACTGATTCCGAGATTTCTTCCAGAAGGAATTGGTATCTTGGAAATTCCTGGCAGAAAACAGACTCTATGTCTGTGTCCATAGGCAAATAGTGAGAGCACCGACATTACCAGTCCGCCCCAGCTCGAGCCGGCCCCGGCTCCTCATCCTCACCGCCGCCAACAGGCAGGCCTTATGTCTCGGCTGCTGAGCTGGCAGCGGCGGCCAGCAATATAGCCGGGAGACAGTTGCAGCTGACAGGCTGGTTTTGTTTCTCGGCTGCTGCGACTAGTGGCGGTCCCGGCGGCCAGCCGCCAGCGGCCAGATTTCCAAAAGGAGCCTGGGTGCCCTGTTTTCAGCACTATGTAACTTTGGCAGCGGTCCAAGGTTCTGGTGAAAAGTGCAAACAGCTTTACAGCACAAGTTCACAGAGCAGCTTTCAGCCATAAAGTAGCGAAAGTTCTCTACAGTGCAGTTGCACTCAGCGACCTTGGATGGGCGCCAAAGCGCACCAAACTGAATTCACCTCTAGAGTTGCTTTAAAAAGAACTTAAAAAGAGATCACTGACTTTGCTGACCTGATTTGACCAGATACAATTGTTGATTGATAAAAAACAAAATAGGGGTGGCTGTGGCTCAGTTGCAACTCTTTACATCCAAATCACTTATGATCACCAAAATTATCACAGTCATACTTTCATGTACTTTTTGTTCCATTTTGGATCTGTATACAGCAAAAAATGTTTTCCTGGTTCGCAGAGTGTCAATAAAGTGTGCACTAAGCCGCTTACAGCACTGCTCCTGGCAATTTGAGGAAAGTCATGACCCTGCAGTGTTACAGGAATAAAACCCCCAATCCTGCAATGTTAGTGCCCTGCTCCACACATCGAGCCACACAGGGGGAAAAACCCTTGACCTTGGTCGGAGTTAAGGGGATAAAATCTATGAGTCTGGCAGCTTTAGTGCTTTGGTCTACCAATTTATAGAGAAAGAAATGGAGTTATCCAATGTAGCAGAACATGGTGAATAAAACTCAATGAGCCCATCACTCTAGAGGACGTTATATGACACAATTATTCACAACATTGTTAAATGAATATCTTAAAGCCTGACAAAAGAGTGTTTGGTGCTTATTGAGAGTATATGTGTTTATGTGTGCGTAAAAACACAAGAAGGAATTGTCTTAATTTACTCAAAGAAGAGATGAGAAATTAGAAATCCATTGATGAGGTAAAAGTAACCCAACATTCAAAAATAAAATGAACAAACATTGGGGTAGAAATAAACCAGAAATACAGTTAAAATTAATCAGGAGCTTGGGTTGAATATATGACCCATGTGGCTGGGTCATAAACCGAGCAGGTAGTTGGCCCTTATTTGACCTGATTTGTTTTTTTTTTAACCCAGCAATTTTGGTATGTAATTTACTACTAACCTTAAAGAAAGATGACATATTCCTGTGTATATCTTTTTGCAGTAAAAGGGTAGCAACATATCAATCTTTTAAGCATAATTCTCAAAAATGTACTGTATGTGGAAAGTCACAATTTAAAGTAATGACAAAATGAAAAGCACTATATTGAAATGCAAAATTAGCTACTACCAGCCTTCAATAGCCCAAATAGTTTCATTTAAAATAGTTTTTTGGCCTCTGACAAAGGAATAGCCAATCAGATTTTAGGATTATAGGGATGCACCAGGGGTGTCAAATCAGATAAAAAAGCCACTACATTTTGTTTGAACCTCACAACAAAATAATGAAATAGGAGTTAAAGATGTATACAACTTTACATATATATATGGGAGCAACTGTGACAAATTAAAGTTTCAGACAACATTGCTAGTGTTTCATGGTACACACTGCATTAAATATACATATAGATTGTATTGATATTTCTGAATATCTTGGTGAGAAACACAGCTTGCAATCACTGAGGTTCCGTGCTCAATTAAAAAAATAGCCTTTGACACTGGAAACTAGAGGCTTAATTTGGAACTCCATCTCAAGGGAGATAGAGGTTAAATCATTACTCTGCAGCAGAGGGAAAAGACTCTGTGGCAATGCAGTCGCTACTTGAAGGACACCCCTTGCAGTTTTGCATCAGACCGAGAACTGAATGCAAACACTTCTGCTCATGCATCTATTAAGAGAACTTCTGTGGAAAAGCGCTCATGTCCTAATTCGCTAATCTAACACCTACAGTCCACAGTACAGAGAAGCAACTGCATTTATCACTGACCAATGAGAGTCTGCTCAGCATAAGCACTCGCATGTGCTTCTATCTTTAGAGGTAAAGCTGCAGGTATCATTTATTACCGAAGTTGTGGAAAGTGGGGGGAACCATATCAGCCTTTGAGCTGCTTTAAGTTAAATCCATAATTTATCACCAGACTGAGTCTTAAAGAGCTTACACGTAAATAATGCTTTGGTATCATCTATTACCGAAGTTGTGGAAAGTGGCGGGATCTTACACGTAAATAATGCTTTGGTTGCAAAGGAATTCACTGTGAGGTCTGAAGGAGTTCTACTTAGTAGCTTTTTTTTGGTAAAAGCTGCATCCAGGAGTTAAACTATATCATGTAGCTGTGATAACTACTTCTACTGCTCTATAAATAAGAGGCCATAGTCTTCCATGAAGCAACTGTTTTCTAGTTTCATGATTTCACGATGATGTTTTCAACCTAAGGCAGTTGCAACTTGAAAATAAAGAGCACTCAAATAATCGTGTTTCCTTAATGCATAAGGTGAATGAGTTAGATTTTGCCATGAAAAATCAAGAGATAGTGATACCAGTCTGTTGTGGCAAACTAAAAAAAAAGAAGCTCCAAGCAAGAGCTCCGTGCAACAAGTGGAAATCTCGCGAAACAAAGACATATCGCGAAAAAACTTTGAAGTAGTTTAAAAAAAAAAATCGATGTTCCCTTTTTTTTTACTTCCTGCTTTCTTACAGTGCAGACGCTTTTTTTCTTGCTCTCTGCTTTACTTACATTCTTTTGCTGATATCTTCTTTTTTTAAACCTAATTTAATCGACAGCCGGTCCTGGACATTTCCAAATCCTCAGGACTGTATTTTTTGATAGATACAGGAGGTCTTTAGCCATATTTACCTCTGCATCGCTACACTGTGACTGTGGCCTGACAAGAGCACAAGCCTGTGCCGCAGTACTTTGAAACGCTGTACACAGCTAAAGCTAATCAGCAACAAGATGCCTCCCTTCTCCAAGGACGATTACCACAAACTTCGTCAGAAAATTGCAGTGCTGGAGACAGAGATGAATCGTCTAGAAGTGAACGGACTGTGCGGGAATGACACCACATTACCACTAACTCAGAATAGTGGACAAGAGCAAGCTAACGCACAGCTAAGGAGCTCAGAGACCTCTACAATGACAAAGGTGGGCTCTGTTTTGTCTAATAAGTCTACGAATGGTAGTCCTCCTTGGAACTGTCTTGGTGCTAAGCCAAAGAAGAAATCATTTCTCTGGGAAAAGGGAGGACGTATAACAGGCAGAGCACAGCGAGCTGAGATATGTGATGTGACCGGCTGGCCTGCACTACCTCCCCTGCAAAGTGCCTCTTAAACCCCTGTATCAAGAGGGACACAGCCGTGGACAGCTGCGAAAGGGAAGGCTAGGAACAATCCTCCCCCACAAATGAATGTGGAACTACAGAACAGATATTCCCCTCTGTTGCAGAGCCCTAGATCTTCATCTGGTTCTCCATCCTCAGACACCAGGGTAAGGACTGAAAACATATCAAAAAGTAAAAGGCTACAGGGAAAGCTAAAGCCTGGGCTTCAAACTCTGATTGTGGGTGACTTAGCTGTTAAAGATGTACAAAGGATGTGCGGTAAAAACACAGAAGTACTCTGTTTTCCCAGAGATATGGTCTCTGATTTAGCAGAAAGGATCTTGCATATTGTGGCTGTGAAGAATGTCATACTGCACATTGGGTCAAAATGATGTCACAAAACAACAATCTGAAGTCTTGAAGCAGGACTTCACTGGTCTGCCGAAGATGGTCAGCCCCTTGGATGTGGATGTGTTTATCAGCGGCCCCATACCACCAGTCAGAAGAGCAGAGGAGAGATTCAGCAGGTTGTTGGCACTGAATAACTGGCTTACAACTGCATGTAATGCCCATTCAGTGAATTTTATTAACAATTTTAACATTTTTCTGGGAACGCAGACATCTTTTAAGGCAGATGGATTTTGCCTGAACATGTCAGGGGTGAAACTGTTCACCTCTAACCTATTTTACTCCCTGCCTCAACCATCAGTTCTCTCTGCCAAGGACAAGAGACAAAAGAAAACAGCTTTCAAGAAAGACAAAACACAGCGGGATGAAAACCTTCGTCAAGAATCACGTCTGCCAGTTTCTGAAGAGAGACCTAAAGAGGAGAGACATCGGAACCAAGAGGAGGGGTCTCCACCCATTTTCGACCCCCTCACCAACACCAACACCTCCGCATGTCATTCCCCGCTCTCTCTCCCTGGTTTCCGACTCTATCCACTGTCCTCCCTCTGAATTAAAGGCACGAAAAAAGCCCAAAATAAATCTTCAATCAAAAAAAGCAGTTATGTGATTTTGCAAACTTGTCAAACTTAGCATCCATTCCTTTTGAGCCACAACCTGTCCTAAAAACGTTAGCAGATGAAGCTTCTAGGACCCTAAAGCTGGTTCTACTAAACATTAGATCACTGGCAGGGAAATCATTTTTAATCAATGATTTTATTACTGAGCACAAGCTTGATTTTGTGTTTTTAACTGAAACTTGGTTAGATCAAAATAACAGTGCAGCTGTTCTTATCGAGTCAACCCCTCCCAACTTCAGTTTTGTAAGCGAGGCTAGAGTGCATAAGAGAGGAGGAGGAGTTGCAGTTTTGTTTAATGATTCCTTCCAATGTAAGCAATTATCTTTTGGAAATTGTGCTTCTTTTGAATATGTGGCCCTTCAGTCCACCCCCAGAGCCATGTTCCTAAATATTTACGTGCCACCTGAATACTGTGCAAACTTTTTCGATGATTTCACTGAACTGCTGTCTGTGATCTGTATTGACTTTGACTGTGTTATTATTGTTGGTGATTTTAACATCCATGTTGATAACCCCCAGGACAGAGGGACTAAAGAACTGTTTCACACTCTTGATAGCTTTGAGCTGACTCAGCACGTGACAGAGCCCACACACAACAGAGGGCACACTCTGGACTTAATCATCTCCAAGGGCTTCGACATATCCAAGGTTGTTGTTTCAGATGTTGCCCTCCCTGATCACTCCTGTGTTTTATTTGAGAGTCCTATGTCAGTGTACAAAAGTATTCAAACAAAAGTGATCACACAACAGTGTATCACTGAAAACACCAGTGAAATATTTAACCAGGTTTTCTCTTCCACAGCTGCCCTGTCCTGGGGCTCAGTCAAATCACAAATGTTATTGATTCCATTGCTCCCACTAAGGTGAAGGTTGTCTCTGGTAAGAAAAAATCTCCATGGAGAAATTCAACACTGGTAAGAAACGGAAAAAGAGATTGTCGAAAAGCTGAACGCAGGTGGCGTAAAACTAATCTCCAGATTCATTATGACATCTACAAAGAGAGACTTCACACTTCTAATTCACAACTGAGGAATGCAAGGCAATCTTTCTTCTCTGACATCATCACCAGAAACAATAATAATGCTTGTGCCCTGTTTGCTACTGTTGACAGGCTAACAAACCCTCCTGTGTCAATAGCATCTGAATTTCATTCTACCGGGGCCTGTAATACATTTTCCACCTTCTTTACTGAAAAAATCCAGAAAATTAGACAAACTGTCAGGAACTCATCATCAGGATCAGGATATGTGCTGTGTCCATTTAAAACCAACTTAAGCACCATGACACAATTTAATCCAATCAACCTTAAAAACCTGGAGTACATTACACAACAAATAAATTCCTCCTCCTGCTGTCTTGATATTCTACAAACAGGTTTTTTCAAAAAAGTCTCCCAAGTCATGGCTCCAGATCTGTTACAAATTGTAAACCTGTCTCTTCTCTCAGGTGTCTTCCAACAGGCCCTGAAAACAGCAGTCATCAAGCCACTATTAAAAAAGAACAATCTAGACAAGTCAATAATGAACAATTACAGGCCGATATCAAATCTTCCTTTTTTAAGTAAAATAATCGAAAAAGCTGTTTTTCAACAGTTAAATAACTTCTTGACATTGAGCGACTGTTTCGATGTCTTCCAGTCAGGTTTTAGACAATATCACAGCACTGAGACAGCTCTGGTTAAAGTGTTTAATGACATCCATTTAAACACAGACAGTGGCAGAACCTCAGTCTTAGTTTTACTTGATCTCAGTGCTGCATTCGACACAGTTGACCACAATATATTACTCGACCGACTGGAAAACTTGGTGGGAGTTTCTGGCACAGTACTAAACCTGGTTTGAATCCTACTTAAAGGACAGGGACTTCTTTGTGTCTATAGGTAACTTCAAATCTGAGCAAACAAAAATTACTTGTGGAGTTCCCCAAGGTTCCATCCTGGGGCCTCTTCTGTTTAACCTCTACATGCTCCTACTAGCTCAGATTATAAAAAACAATAAAATAAGTTATCATAACTACGCAGACGACACACAAATATATATTACAATGTCGCCAGGCAACCATGGTCCCATAAAAGCACTGGGTAAATGCATAGAACAAATCAATGAGTGGATGTGCAAAACTTTTCTCCAGCTAAACAAAGACAAAACTGAGGTTGTTGTTTTTGGAGCAAAGGAGTGTAAGTCTAAGAGTCAGCAATCAGCTTCAGTCAGTAAGATTTAAAACCACAGACCAGGCAAGAAATCTGGGCATAGTGATGGACTCAGACCTCAATTTTAAAAGCCACATTAAGACAATTACAAAGTCAGCCTACTATCACCTACAATTCTACAATTCACTTAGCAGGCGCTTTTATCCAAAGCGACGTACATCAGAGAGTAAGTACAATACAAGCAAGGATCTAGAAAAAGGGAACAATGTCAGTAAGAGCAAACGATCAGCTTTGAGTCCGATTGGACACACAGGTGCTGACAGACATTGCACCGAGGCAAAGCACAACATTGACGGCAGTTCTTGAGAGCTCTAATCAGTATAGAAACCATCTTATAAGTCATCGTTATCAAACAAAAACAATCGTGACAACCATCATCATCATCAATGATATTGAAGCCATCATCATTAAGTTAGTAGGCATTAATGAAAGAGCTGGGTCTTTAACTTTTTCTTAAAGGTGCAGAGGGACTCTGCAGATCGAATGGAGTTTGGAAGTTCATTCCACCACCGGGGGGCAACAGAGGAGAAGAGTCTAGTCAGAGACTTAGGACCCTGTTGTGAAGGTTGGATCAGACGCCTTTCATTGGCAGAGCGTAGTGGGCGGGAGGGAGTGTAGACCTGGATGAGAGAGTTAAAGTAAGGAGGAGCCGTTTTTGTCGCTGTTTTGTAAGCGAACAGCAGAGTTTTAAATTTGATGCGAGCAGTAACTGGGAGCCAGTGTAAGGAGATGAACAGCGGAGTGACATGTGCTCTTTTAGGAAGGTTGAAGACCAGTCGTGCTGCTGCATTTTGTATCATTTGCAGAGGTTTGATGGTGCATGTAGGAAGACCTGCCAGTAGAGAGTTGCAATAATCGATGCGTGATATCACAAGAGCCCGTACCAGGAGCTGTGTAGCGTGTTCTGACAGGTAAGGTCTGATCTTCCTGATGTTGTACAGGGCAAATCGACATGACCGGGCAATCGAGGCTACTTGAACCTTAAAAGTTAGCTGGTCATCAATCATGACACCCAGGTTCCGGGCAGACTTTGTGGGCATGAGTTTGGTTGTTCCAAGCTGGATATTGATCTGTGGTTGCATAGAGGGACTGGCTGGGATGACAAGGAGCTCAGTCTTTGAAAGATTGAGTTGAAGGTGCCGTTCATTCATCCATTTAGAGATATCAGCAAGGCATGATGAGATTCTTGTAGAGACTGTAACATCATCTGGCGGGAATGACAGGAAGAGCTGGGTATCGTCAGCATAGCAGTGTTATGAGAAGCCATGAGAGCGGATTATTGAACCAAGTGAGCTTGTGTATATGGAGAAGAGAAGGGGACCAAGCACTGACCCTTGAGGTACCCCTGTGGATAAGCTGTGCGCTTTGGACACTTCTCCCTTCCATGACACTCTAAAGGATCGCCTAGAGAGGTAGGACACGAACCAGCAGAGGGCAGATCCTGAGATGCCAGGTTCAGAGAGTGTGGATAGGAGGATTTGATGATTGACTGTGTCAAAGGCAGCAGACAGGTCTAGCAGTAATAGAACTGAGGACTGACCCGCAGCTCTGGCAGCTTGTAGCGATTCTGTTACTGATAGTAGTGCAGTTTCAGTAGAGTGGCCCCTCTTAAAGCCTGACTGATATGGGTCAAACAGATCGATTCTGGACAGGAACTCAGAGACTTGCTTGAAGACTGTGCACTCAAGTATTTTTGACAGAAAGGGCAGAAGAGAAACCAGTCTGTAGTTGTCCACCTGGGCTGGGTTTAGTGTAGGTTTTTTTAGCAGAGGGGTGACCCGAGCTTGCTTGAATGCGGTGGGGAACACACCGGTTGACAGAGAGGAGTTGATGATATGCTTAAGCGCAGCATTAAGCGGAGAGGAAATGGTCTGCATGAGGCTTGATGGTATTGGGTAGAGAGGACAGGTGGCTAAGAGTCTAGCACAAGCTTAGAGACTTCATCCTCAGTCAGAGAGGAGAATGAGTCGAGTGAGGAACCTTTGGTTGGTGCCTTTGGGCTGAGTTGGTCAGGCTCAGAAAACTGGTTACTGATGGTTGCAACGTTTTCAGTAAAATACGAGGCAAACATGTCTGGTGTGAACAGATCGGAGGGTGGAGGAGGAGGTGGTTGAAGCAGTGAGTTAAAAGCAGAAAACATTTTTTCTTGTATCTGTGGCATTGCATATCTTGTTCTGATAATATGTTGTCTTGGCCGTTTTCAGGCTGGAGGAGAATGAGACAAGTCTTTGCTTATAGTCATTGAGGTCAGCGGACTGTTTGGATTTTTGCCATTTTCTCTCTGCTGCCCTCAGCCCTGCTCTTTGCTCTCTTATGACTTCAGTGAGCCATGGGCTAGGGTGGGTTTTGCGAGCAGGTTTGGACACCAGAGGGTTCAGAGATGAGGCTAGTGTGGAGCAGAGTGTGTCTGTAGCCTCGTCTGTAGAGAGTGCGGTAAAGACCTTATGGGCAGGCATGGCAGCCATTACCTTGTTAGACAGCTGAGCTGGCTTGAGTGATCGCATGTTTTGGTGGCATGACACCATTTGTGGGTGTGCCTGAGGGAGTTCCGGCAAGGAGATTGTGAATTGAATAAAGAAGTGGTCTGATAGATGCAGAGGGGTGACAGTCAGGTTTGCTGTCGAGCAGTTCCGAGTCAGGATTAAATCAAGAGTGTTGCCAGCTTTGTGGGTAGGAGGAGTTGGGACCTGTGTGAGGTCAAATGAGGATAGGAGAGCAAGGAAGTCTGTTGCCTGGGCTTTATCAGTGTGTATATTCATCTCTCCCATTACAATCAGTGGTGTTCCATCATCAGGGATTTCTGAGAGTACCATGTCCAGTTCCACAACAAAATCATTCAGATTACACCCTGGTGGGCGGTAAATGATAGCAATGTACATTTTAATAGGAGCAGTAACCAAGGTTGTGTGATATTCAAATGAGGAGTTGTTGCTCAGTGGGAAGAGTTTATTGAATTTCTAGGTATTAGAAATGAGGATACCTGTACCTCCTCCACGTCCAACAGAGCGGGGTGTGTGTGAGAACACTGTGTTAACAGAAAGAGCAGCTGGTGTGACTGTATTTTCTGGGCGGATCCAGGTTTCAGTAAGGGCAAGTGCCTGAATGTCTGACATTTTTGCAAGTGCTTGGATGAATTCAGTTTTATTCACAGCAGATTGACAGTTCCAGAGGCCAAAAGTAAATGAAGGGTGGGTAGAAGAGGCTTTCTTAAGCAGAGACAAGTTGTTAAGATTTCGTTGTCTATGACAGATGTGTCTTTTCGTGTTCCCATGAATGACATAGATTTCTTTGTAGCACATGTTGCGTTTAGCAGATGACCAGAGAAAATAGGCAAAACAGTACTCATGTATGCCCGGGCTCTGTGGCCACGCTGAAGCGCCAGACTTGGCCACGCTGAAGCGCCAGACGCTTGATGCTCAGAGAATGAAACTTAAGTGCTCAGTCCAAACAAAGCCTGACAACGACCCACTATCAATATCTACTCAAAGCAATACTTGAAACTTGAAACTTGATACTTGAAATACCTCCTGAACCATCTGCCTCACTCTACCTCCATATCCCCAAGATGTTATCCTTTAAGAATTATCTGAGCCCAGTTGTTTCAAATGAATCCAGATAAGAATGATCTGGATTAGGTAGTCAATTTTTTTTTTCATATCCAGGAGTCCAGTTCACTCTTTTTCACTTTTACCTACCCAGGATCACTAGCCCAACTCACTTTCATCCTTGTTTGAAAAAATAAAATAAAATAAAAATTAGCTCAATCTGATCTAAGCAGGGACTTTTATGGATGAACCAAAGTATTCTATAAAGGCCTAAAACAGGGGTGCCCAAACAGGTAGATCGCTGACTGATTCTCAGTCGTTCGCGAGATGTTTAGTCAATATAAAATACAATTGTAAAATAGAAAAGTGATTTCAATTTCATCTCATTGCAGTGTTTCCCACACACGATACCTGTGTGGGGAGCCCAAGAATACTTCCGACCTGTTTGTATTTAATTTTTCATTTATTCATGAAATTGCTGCGTGCATGAGAGAGTGAGCGAGAGAGCGAGCGGGGGAGCGAGAGAGCGCGCGCAAGAGAGAGTGCAGGCATGCGCAAGGACGTGCAGGTAAAACCGGGGGGGTAAATGTTTTACCAAAAAGTCATATATAGAAACTATGCTACGAGTATTAAGCGCATTTGATGTAGCTGCAGCTACTTTTCTCTGCTCCTCTCTGCTGTCATGACTGTGAGCATCGCGGGGCACACTGAGACACACCAACATACAACGCAAACGCACACACATACACACACACTTGCACTGGAGCGCCAGCCACCACGCGAACCTTTTTACTTTTAGTGCTACAGCACACAGTTGATCCGTGATCTTTACGGACCGAGGCGGGAACACACGTGACCCGGTCAAACGGTCGGTTGGACTTTACTCCATTCACTCTCACCGTGTCTGCAGCTAATTTAACAAAAGCAAAATCATCTCACAGCAGCCTGCTGTAGTCTGTGAACATCTCCACACAGATTAAAGTTGTTTGTTGTAAACAAAATTAAGGGAAAAACATATGTGATATAAATACAAACGTAATATTAAAATGTAGCCTACCCTAAAATAAGAGTTTTTAAAAAAGTATGTCGATATTGCATTATTTTTTACAGAACTCTCATTTATTATATCTGATATTATTTTCTGTTTGTTGTTTGAGTATTAAATGCGTTTGTAGGCTGTCGGTAAAGGCTATGGCTCACTATGTGGACTGGTAGATCTCTGCAGACTGGCAACTTTAAAAGTAGATCTTGGTTCAAAAAAGGTTGGGCACCCCTGGCCTAAAAGGTTCAGCAGTGCTCTAAATAGGACCTCACACTGCATACTTCGTCCACAGGGGGGCGCCACAATCCACACAAGTTGAGAGAACCTCTCAGCTGCAACACATTTGATATGTAATGTCATAGTTGACATTTTCTTGTAATCCAGCCTGAATCCAGCACTCAGCTGGTATCACCATAATCCTGAGTTTTTGGATTAAAGAAATCCTAGTCAAAAATTTAGACAACAAAAACTGAAGGTTTTACCAGTGAACAAAACAGGATTGGATTGGTTTTATCTGATTATGTTTTCCTTTTCTTTTTTAAACAACCTGATTTCAAGATTTGATCCTATCCATAGCTTTAATCCTGTTGGATTACTTTACTACCAGGACTTGATGATATCAGGGAAGTATGATGACTTTTTTTAACGTTGATCTGATCTTCAGAAAATACTTTCTGGGTGCATAGTGCCTCATAATGGTTCATAATGCAGAACAAATGGCATTGCAAGGTTGTGAATCATGCAGATAATCTTTCAAGTCGAGTATTCATGCTGTTAATTATTACAACCCTGATTCCTAAAAGTTGGGATGCTGTGTAAAATTTAAATAAAAATAGAAGGTGATGATTATTTTTTTTAAAGGTTGAAACACCATGCCTGGAGCTAGTGCTAGCTCTGGGGCTACGTGCTCCAACTCATCCCTCTGCACCCGCTTTCTCAGCCTGACACTTCGTACTATTGCCGTCCCCGCTTAGAGAGTCCGGGTCGAACTTGCTGCTCATCTCTTTGCTACAGTTTAAAATAACTCCCTGTCTTCAAACAATGACACTTCACCCACGGAGAGCCCTCTGCCCCGGGCCTGACAAGTTCAAAATCCTGGCGGACGGAAGTCCTGTAGTCAAGCCGAGCAACAGTGCCGGTAGCCGGGCAGCCAACTTAACAAAGCTACCGGTCAACCAGACCTCATTTCTCAAAGTTGTGTGTTTTTTCCCCCCTACATGTTATAAAGTCTTGTTTGTGCACAATAGAAAGTGGGGCATAGCCCCAGAGAAACGCTGCTCCGGTGGTGGTGGGATAATAAATCCATTTCCCTCACGCATCTGTGAGCGACCTGAACAGGGATTCAATGAGAGCAGCCTGGAGCAAAGCCCGCCACCATGTACGGTCCTCCCCAGAGTCAAACGGGACATGTATCGTTTTTAAACTATCACAACAAATTCATAGACCAAGCAAACTAAACTGAAAATAAGCCTTTTCTCTCTTTTGTATAAAAAAAAAAACATAGATAATATATTAACAGCGGACTTCAGTTGTATCCGCTGATTCTCAAAACATATTCGATGGGAGTCTTAAAGAGAGACGTTTAAAGATAAAGATAAAGATAAACTTTATTGATCCCCTGTGGGGGAAATTTGTGCATTACAGCAGCTCAAGAAAACAGGGGACGAGAAATAATTATTAAAAATAAAAATAGATGTTAAAAATCAAATCAAACATATTTACATCAGTTGAATAAATAAAAAATACAATAATGGAAAATTGCACAGTAACTACACTGGAAAGAGTTATTGTTATAAAAAAAACACACAGTGTGTAACATGAGGTGGTGATGCTGTTAAAGAGTCTGATTAAACAGTCTGATGGCAGATGGAATGAAAGACCTGCAGTAGCGCTCTGTCTTGCAGGGTGGGTGTCTCAGTCTGCTGCTGAAGGAGCTGCTCAGGGCCCCCACAGTGTCATGCAGGGGGTGAGAGGGGTTGTCCATGATGGATGTCAGTTTCACTAACATCCTCCTCTGATCCTCTCACCTGATCAGCTGTTATGGAGAGGCCGTCGGAGGAGGAGGAAGAGGAGGAGGAGGGGGCTGTTGGGGGGTCGTCTGAGAAGGAGGAGGAGAGGGCTGTTGAGGGGGGTGGCAGGGTACTCAGGGTACTCAGGGTACTCAGATGGAGTGTCTGAGAAGTGGGCTGGTCTGCGCTCTGGTGGGTGGGGGTGGGGTTGGGATCAGAATCAAATCTATTGAAGAACAGATTCAGTTCATTTTCCCACTCCCTGTCTCCTGCTTCAGGGCCCCTCCCACACCTTCTGCTGTGACCTGAGATGTTATTCAGGCCCCTCCAGACTTCTCTTGCATTTTTATGTTGTAAATGCTCCTCCATCTTTGCTCGGTAGCTGGCTTTCCCCTCCTTGATTTTTTTCTTGAGCTCCTTCTGCACCCTCCTCAGCTCCTCTCTATCTCCAGCTCTAAAAACTCTTCTCTTTTCATTGAGCAGGGTTTTCAACTCAGGGGTAACCCAGGGTTTGTTGTTGGAGAAACACTGTATTTTTTTGGCGGGTACAGTGTTCTTAACACAGAAGTTTATGTAATCTGTGATGCAGTGGGTTAAACTGTCAATGTCCTCCCCATGTGGGCTGCACAGCACCTCCCAGTCAGTGGTGTCGAAGCAGTCCTGCAGCGCCTCAGTGGCCTCCTTAGACCACTTCTTCACATACCTGGTTGTGGGGGGTTGTTTTTTCACCATAGGTATGTAAATGGGCTGCAGTCTCACCAGGTTGTGGTCTGAGCGGCCCAGGGGGGGCAGGGGTGATGATCTGTATGCATCCTTGGTGTTTGCATGTATGGTGTTTGTAGTGGAAAAATACTGTCTGTCTGTCGCCCTCATTTGAACTTAAAAGACTTAGATGTTTGTGCGTCATTTAGCAATTAAAAACTGTTCCTCTGTATGGCCTTGGTCTGCATCTCCAACAGGTACGCTCCTCATTATCTGAGTACAGCATGATCCTAAATCAGTGCCCTCCTGACAAAGGAGTTTCTGTTCTGTTCCACCGTACCAGGTACCTTATAAAGAAGCTTGCATACAGTAGATAAATCACCAGGCAAACTAGAAGAAGCTGTAGCCACTAGGGCAAGCTGAAACCAATGACCATGTATTACTCATGTATATGCAAAATACCTACACCCTGTGAATGTATAAATATGCTCTGCAACCGGGACTGCCCCGGGAATCTTTGATGCACTTGTGACTGATGTTACTTTTGTCACTGATTACCCCTTTTGCAAAACAACTCTTACTATATGCAATAAAATACACAAAGACAAAAGACTTTGACTTGAGATCTTTTATTACCAACAGAAAAATCCACAACAAGGGAACGGATGAGGAAGGAGGGAAGGGATGAGGAAGGAGGGTGAATGGATGAGAAGTAGGGAAGGGATTGTGGGTAGAAGAATCTGAGACAAACGGGATGTGGTGAGGTGACCAGGTGTGAATAAGCTGTCAGGTAATTACAGGTGCGGTTTTAGGCATGATCCTGCTCTTGAACCTAAGTAAATACATTAACGCCAGTGAACACCTGTTAGTGAGCAAAGTTCCTTTTTGTTATCTGTTGTTTGAGCTGGTGTTTTTATTCTTTATCGACCAGATCTTGACACATCACTGGATATCTAAACAATGGTTGAATGTAGGGAGGAAAGTCTTATGAAGAGTAGCCGTCATCTTCATAATTGCACCTTGATCACTTTTTGAAGCTTGTTATGACAGGTTGTCTTGTTTTCTGAGTAAAAGGTTTACTTTTTTTAATTTGGATTTCCGTCACATCACAGAGATTTCACCACTGTGTTCACTCCAAATTAATCTCTTCTGAGGTAAGCTGTAATATTCTTTATTTTGTTTGGGTGAAACTTATGTTTCATTTTATAGACGCTGAGAAAACAACATGTTTCCATTAGTGTTTACTTTGAAGGTATTTTTTTAAACGTTTTCTGTACCTCTTTTATGCTGCATGCTTTAAGCTTCTTGCTTCTGATTTTTGTTTTTAATTGAACCCCTGTATCACATTTACTTGTTTTGTTACTGGATACTTTAGGGATAGGAAATACTCTTCACTGTTTGAGTTCAAACTCTGATATAAAACCCCATGTCATATATCATACTTTATCAATCTATGATCCCATCAGTTAAAAAGCACATGTTCAGTTTGATAAATTTAGAGGTAGTACAGTGCCATCAAAATATATTTAAATGCCCAAAAATAAGTGTATTCATTTGGGAAGCATGAGCTATTTTAACAGTTTCAATTAAATTACTGCAGACATGGTATCATATATGCTGAAGTTGGGAGAAACAGAGGTGATGAGGTTAATTTAATGTTATCTGAAATTATACAGATATTAAATTAAATTATATAGAATCATTGATTTTTTAATCTACAAAGTAACAAGTGAAACTGAAGAGAAAACACTGAGGAATAAATGGAATAGAATTAGAATCTGAAATGTAAATGTGTTAAAGTATAAAGTAACAAAATAGTACCAGTTAAAATGTCTACTTCAAAACAATCTTTAGTTAGGTATTAAGGTCTTTTACCTGCTTTTTGTAAAGTGTGTCGAGATAACACTTGTTATGAGTTGAGGTTATACAAATAAAAATTGATTGATTGATTGATTAGACTAAATGTACATGTTTCCTTTGTGCCTCCATTACTGCGTGCCTGCAGGTAAACTAACCCTACCTTAAGTCAACCTTTTGTCCTCAAGTGACTTCAGTACATTTCATAAGACCATGTGACCTTGGCACACCTGATTGTGAGAATTTGACCATCAGTATGAACATTGTAATTATGTTCCTGTCAAACCTCTAGCACCAAAAAGTTGTTTTGTTGTACACTACCTGTTTGGTAACATATAATTATCACATTCTCGATTGACTAGATTAGTTTGATGTTGAAAGCTAGACATGATGACACTATAAATATTCAGAGGTTTTTATGACTGAGTTAAGTGACTTCCAGAAGAATTCATATGATAAACTTAACACAGAGTCTGTTTCCCCTTTTGGTTGTTTTAATCCAGTACCAGAGGACTCACCATGTGGCTAAAAGGTTTTATAAGTAACCATGTCAACATGAAACTTGTGAAGACCTGTGTCATCCTTCTCCTTCTGACTGTGTTGTTCTTTACACTAAGAAACATGAACCTGCTGCAGGTGAGAACTGGGATTATTGGTAACACTTTAAAGGTGGTCATTGAGTGTCTTTCAAAGTGGGGATTGGGCCCCCCTGGGGGCACCTGAGACACTGAAAGAGGGGTCGTGAGATGCTTTCCATAAACAAATAAAAGTTTTAGCACAATTGGGATTGTGCTCTTTGCAGTTAGGGCAGAAAATAAAACACTTAAAAATGTCATGTGGTCTTACCAAATAAAGACATGTGAGCGCGCCGGACAAAACGTATCTGGTATTTTTAATTTGATGGCTGTATTTTTTGTTTGTTTAAATCTTTGTTAATATTTGTATTGGTTCAAATTTGAAGAAAAAAGACAGATGCATATAGTTGTTGTTGGTGTTCATAGCCTTTGTAATTTCACATGTATGTTCTACGAAAATGTTAATGTTTATAATAAATGTAAAAAAATGTCAATAGTATTTTTTTTATCCGTGAAAGATTATTAATATTTGAAAAATGCTTGTATGTGTGTTTATTGCAAAATATTAAAAGTGCACCATGTAGCTGTGACAGAGCGTATCAAAGTGGAACTGTCACATTCAAAACACTGCAGAGAGCTGTGCTGTGTAAGGGAGCTTGACAGTGGATTTCTCAGAAAGTACACAGTAAAAGTACTTCATAGTAGCTGTACATGTAGTCTAAGAAGTACTTTGTCCAACCAAATCAGAATCATGGTGTACTTATGGAAGAAAATATATATAATTATTGTTTTCTCCAAGAAAACTGTTTGTTTTTTTTAAATTGTGAACACCTTATTTTGAAAAACGGAAGCCGTTTCATCATGTGTATCTTATAGTCAGTTTTATGGTAAGACCTAGGCATTCAGCACTTGACGTCATCACTGTCTCTGTCTGTTACTCCTGCTCGCTCTGGAGTCCGGAGCATTTACCATAAAGATCAGAATACGTGAGCACTTCAAATTTAGGGGCGGCTCACTTCACCATGTAAAAGCGAGGAGCGGCTGGCTTCACCGCAGTCTAACTCTTGGGTTATTTCCACTCTCAGTGCATGAAAACAGTATAACTAAAACCCTGAAAACAGCCTCATGAGTACTTAGCAGCAACTATAATCCTGCAGACTATTTCACAGTCAATCCAAAGAAGAAAGTGCTGCAGCTCAGGTGCATCACAGCCAGACTCTAATCCAATCTAAAGCAGGTGGGAGGAGCAAAGGGACAAACTTAGATCCGCCAAATGTAGGACTAACTTCACCTGCTGAGAGGCTCCACAGGCAGCTGTCGGCCTACAGAAGATGGCCTGATGTGACTTCTACACACAGACACATTAATACTGCAACTGTTACCAACAGGAAGCAAAACATTCATGGACCACATAAAACCAATCCTGACCTCCCTGCATTGGCCTCCTATTCACTCCACATTCATCTGAAGATTATTAAAAACAAAACCTGCTGGATAAGTGAAAAATAAATACAATATGCTACACTTTAAAAAAATAAATAGTTATAAGGCAGCAACATGAGTTATAACTTAAGAAAACAATTGAAATGTGTTATTATCCCAATATAAATTTATCCATATACATACACACAAACACATACTGTATATTGACTGTGTGACCGTTATGTTGCCTTTCAGTTGATTTTCCTCCACAAGGCGGCTCCTTTCAGAGAAAAGCACCTGATGCAGTGACTAAGTGAATCCTCTAGAGGGCAGTATCTGACTGCAGCACTAAATTTGTCCATCCTGGACTGATCCCTGAATATGTTTCAATTTGTAATCTTACTCTTACATTTTATGTCTCAATAAATTCCTCTTTATATTAAAATCTATAAAATTCATCACATCCCAGTTTTTACCTTTTAGCCCAAATACATTACAACTTTAACAACCTTGCAAAACCTCGGTCAAGCCAGCCGCCGCTTGAAAGGTGTTTACAGTACAGGTGCTTGGAGCACCCAAAAAGAATGAATGCGACCGCGTATTTCAGCAAAAGATACCATCAATAATAACGGCTGACAGAAAAAAAACACAAAGTTAAGACAAGACAATTGTCAGCATATTTTACTGTATAGTTTGTTAAAAATTAAAGGTAAAGTCTGCTCAAATTGCATTAAGCTGCTTTGATATTTTTTGTCATTTCTGATCTTTTATTTTGAAAAATCTGTGATAGGTGACAAGAAACTTTCAATTGGTTCTTGTTCCTCATGTCCCTGGCTGTGTCCCTGTGAATCTTTAGCATATTTTACTGTATAGTTGTTGAGGTAATTAAAGGCACAGACCGCTCACATTGCATTATGACACTAACATTTTAGTGATATTTAATATTTTATTTTGAAAAATCTGTTACAGGTGACAAGAAACTTTCAATGGATTATTTTTTTCTCATGTCCGGTGTGCCTTTAAAGACAGTAAACGTTTTACTGTAAGTTAGTAGGTCTACTGAGATGAAAGTAAGAAAGTAATAATAATGTATTAGACTTTAATAACGCTTTTCTAAGTACTCAAAGACACTTAACAAAGAATAACAACAAAACAAAACAGTGAAAACAATAAAGATGATATAAGAGAAGGAGGACGAGAACAGAGTTGGTTAGTGGTTGGCGATGTTGAAGAGGTGAGTTTTTAGGGATTTCTTAAAAGTTAGCTATATTTGGAAAGGAGCTTCTAGCTTGTAAGGGATGTGTATAGTGCTGTTTCCAATTGAAACATAATTGTGAACTAGAATTAGAGAAACCAACAGGAGTAAGCTTGACATGAAGCCAACTGGAAAAATACCAGTTACACTTCAAATACAAGAACCTGGCATGGCTCACTTAATGAGCAGAACAATTGATCAACAAGTGTTCATGGGAGAAAAGTTTCATATTTAGCATCAGGTTCACTTTCTTCTCAGCAGTCTCTAGAAACAAACGCTTGTGGTTCCTCATATGTGGTTTGCATTTAACAGCAATTAGCCTTCATATGATATATGATATGAAATGATAGTTGATACTATAAAACTGGATGTTTTATCCTTAATGGTTTACATTATAATGCATCATTAAGAATTTAAATGTAGCATTATAACCCAAACATTAAAACATGACAAGCTGCAACCGTCTACAATCGAGCACTTGTGGGACTATCTGGGAATTCAAAACACAAACCGTGTTACACAACAAACCAGTAACAAGATCATGGATACAGTAGCCATAGTGGTGTGGTTAAAGTATTTGACTAGTTGTTGACTAGTATCCTTCCAGTTGTCACAACTTGAGAAATCAGCCAGCGGGATCAAAACTGGGATTTACTTGCTTTTGGAACCAGCTCCAAGTGGCCACTCGAGGAACTGCAATTTTGGCACTTGAGCTTTACTTACTTTCTGAGCACTTGAAGTTGTTTCTTGGTTAACATTAGTTTGGCAGAGTTACAGAAGAAGAATAAAGTACAGGAAAGCATTTATATAAATGCTACTATTCTAATAAAGCATGTGGACAAGAAATACAGAAGTGTTTCAGGTAGACTTTTCTTTGTTGTATGTGCAGATCATGTATGAAATGCTAATACATGAGTTTTATTGTTACTCATTTTCATCCAGCTCAAGTCACTCTTCTCTCCGGTGATGACTCTCCTGTGTTTGTTGAGCCTCCTGATCTGGTACTTACTGGACAGGTAAGTGTGAAAATGGCATTTCCCTTTGCTTCGTGCACACTCTCACACACATTGACTGCCAAAACACATCGCAGATATGTTGTTTTACTTCTTTCGGCAC
This sequence comes from Labrus bergylta, assembly GCF_963930695.1. Classification (NCBI taxonomy): domain Eukaryota; kingdom Metazoa; phylum Chordata; class Actinopteri; order Labriformes; family Labridae; genus Labrus; species Labrus bergylta. Next base: position 16,069,472 of record NC_089217.1, on the reverse strand, counting down.
CCTTTAGCCGTTCATACTGCTAAAATGCACGTAGCCTTTGTCGACGTGTTAATCTTTTCTTTTTCTCGGCTTCATTCATATGCGTATAGGATATCTTATTAGGAACCACGTGTGTCTGTGTTCTTAAACAGTGGAGAGGACGAGGAGCTTTAAGTAATTTATTTTATAAAAACAAACAAATGCAAGAAAATGTGAAAATTACAGTTGGTTATATTAAGATTATTTTAGTGATGCGACAGACAGAGAGGAAGAAGAGAAACACAGAGACAGAGAGGAAGAAGAGAAACACAGAGACAGAGAGGAAGAAGAGAAACAGAGACAGAGAGGAAGAAGAGAAACACAGAGACAGAGAGGATGAAGAGAAACACAGAGACAGAGAGGAAGAAGAGAAACACAGACAGAGAGGAAGAAGAGAAACACAGAGACAGAGAGGAAGAAGAGAAACACAGAGACAGAGAGGAAGAAGAGAAACACAGAGACAGAGAGGAAGAAGAGAAACACAGACAGAGAGGAAGAAGAGAAACACAGAGACAGAGAGGATGAAGAGAAACACAGAGACAGAGAGGAAGAAGAGAAATACAGAGACAGAGAGGAAGAACAGAAACACAGAGACAGGGAGGAAGAAGAGAAACACGATGAGGATGAGGCAGAGAAGGGGTAAATATTTCTGACTAGTAGGCCCTATGTGTATTACTTTTGTGTCTCCATAATTGTATTTTCTTGTGTGTTATCCATTCACTAAGATAAACACAGGATGATTACAATCAACCTCCTGCAACCTGATAGAACAGAACATTACACCAGTGGTTCTCAACTTCAGGACCCACTACCAACCTCTTCATCAGTAGGCCTACTTAAATTTCTAATATTTATAACCAATCAGATTTATTCAATAGAAAAGTGTGCAAGTTTGGACTTCAGAAGGTACAAAAATGTGACTGATCAAAGGAACAGAACAACACAAACATGCTTCAAATTCACAGCCTTTTAGACCTTTTGTTTTCAGTACACATTCAGTACCCACTGAAAAAGGCTCCCCGACCCACTTTAGGGTCCCGACCCATCAGTTGAGAACCACTACATCAGCTCAACAAATGCAGGAGGGCCCCCAAATGACTAAATCCACCACTGTCTGCATTATGATGCTGTTATTTCAGCAAACGTTATTCCTGTAATTTGCGAGTAATCACAAGAAAGACCATTTCTATCTCGGGCTCATACAGCTGAAGTGAGCCAGCATGCAGCCGTTTAAAAACGTATTTCATTTCTCTTTCTGCCTCTCTCTTCATCTCCTTTGTCTCTGTGTGTTTCTTTATTTCACCATCTTCACTTGTAGGAATCTCTAAGCTTGTGTTTATGATGTTACAGGACTTCGGGGCAGCACTGTGCAATCATTTCCTCAAACACGCTGATGTGCATCATGGAATAGTCCATGTAGTGCGGCTGGAGGGGGAGGGGGCCCTGAAACATGAGTTATAGATGAATTAGCCATTCTTCTGATTACATTTTTTTAGAAAAACATAACTCACCACAAAGTTCAATAATAATAAATTATTATTATTATTATTGTTATTGTAGATAATTCTTAAAGTTGAATTTTTTTGGGGCATTTTATAGAGCCCCTGCAGGTTGGGGGCCCAATACAATTGCCTACCTATGCCTGATGGTTAAGTCTGCCACTGGTTAGAGGAGTGTTTTAACAAACATTCATAGATAAAGATACCATCATAAAATTATTTCAAATACACACTTTACATTTACATTGACAATCAACCCTGCACTCTTGAAAAACAGGAATAGCTGCTAATCACAAGATAAATCTTTAAACTTAAAGTGAAGACTTTTTTTTTTTGTCAAGGTAGTTGATGTTAGGTCCGTGGTGTCTTGTGGTGTCAACGACTTCCTATCTAACATCTTTGTGTTTTACTTGATGTTTGAGTGACCGTTCTGACATATTTCAGCCTCCTGTCTGCTTGCTCAGGTAAATCTTGAAATTTGGCAGAAGTGAGGATACACTCAGACTTTTTTATTATTTTTTTTTACTGTGTGGTGACACTGCAGGGATATCTTACAGTGAAAGACGACAGTGACAGTGAAAGAGAAGCAGGCAAGAGTGAAACATTGACTGGATCCATAATCAAAGGACCAGCTTTTTACCTGGAACATGAAGGTAAGAATCAGCTCTTTTTGTAGCTTGTAAATTATTAGGGCCCGAAGCACTGACAAGTGCCAACTCAGTGTCAGTGTGTTCTAGACAAGTTGAAGATATCAGCTTGTGCTGTACATGATTCTACATAAAAGGGCGTGGCCATGGTGTAATGTAAAACTTTGATGTCTTAGCACATCCCTGTGAACCTTTCAAAAAGTCCTCACCATAGAGGTTTTATCTACATACATGCATGACAATTTTGATGTATATCAAACATGTCAGGACCTACATGAAATCTTCTTGCACCCATTGTCAAAACCCAACAGGAAGCCCGCCATCATTTTTTGAATTTCAAAATAATGGCCCGATTTTGCGTTTCACAGGCTATCTATTTTGACAAACTTTTTTCAGGCCCCGTACATCTGATCATCCCCAGAGTCAATCAGTGTATTCTAGACATGTCGATGATCTAAAGATTTGATCTACACGATTCTACATAAAAGGGCGTGGCCTCGACACACTGTAAAACTTTGATGTCTGGGTGCGCCCCTGTAATATCTTCCAAAAGGCCTCCCCATAGAGGATTATTTAAACTACATGCATGACATTGTTTATGTATATTAACCATGTCAGGAACAACTAAAAATCCTTACACCCATAGTCAAAACCCTGAAACCTGACTGTGATCAGTGTTGGTCATTCTCAGGGCTTGACTCCTATTGTGTATAAATTAAAAGACTGAAATGAATAGACTGACTGATTTATAAATCACGATCCACCTGGAAATGTGCGCACGTAGATTAGCCCCATGTTCCGCTCTCTACACGCCCATATTCAACTATAAACGGTCGATGCAAAGCAGCTCGTGAATGAAAATGCATATCTCATTGAAAACGGCTCATTGTCTGCGAGCGTATAAATAAAACTGTCAGTTTGAATGATTATGATGACGTGGATCTGTCAGTAAAGTTTGATATTTAGTGAAATAAAATGTGGAAGAGACATCAATATACATTCTTCAGGCTTCAATTCACCACTTTGCCGTCTGTGTCGCCAAATCCCCATGCCTCCAAAATGTACGTATGCATGGGTTGGAGTTCGCTTACCGGTGCGCACATTTTAACGCCAGGTTTGTTTTTAAAGGTAAAAGGCGTATGCCACTTTCAGGCCCCATTTTGTGCGTACGCAGTCCCCAGGTCCACGTAAACATGGAATCCACAGCATGGATACATTGGAACCGACAATGACAACAGGCACAAATCGATCTGCTGGCCTCCTCCTTGGCGCCACCTCGCTACTGCTGCCTCCCAGCGGTCGCGACACACCCCGACATGCACGAAGTGCGAGGGCCCTTCATCACCGCTTGCGGTTTTTATTATATATATGTTTTATATATAAGTGTTCATAGGAGAAAATTAGTTTCATCTTTAGCATCAGGTTCACCTTCTTATCAGGTTTTCAAGTAACAGTAATTCAACACGAACACGAACTTCCTAAATACAGACAGCACATAAAGTGTCCCACCACAGGAGCTAACACACTGGACCACTGCTACACAGTAATAAAGGACTCATATCACTATGTTCCCTGTGCAGCTTTGGGACTCTCTGATCACTGCCTAATTCACCTCATCCTGACCTACAGGCAGAAGTTAAAAACTGCTAAGCCTGTAGTAAGGACTGTAAGGAAATGGACAGAGGAGTCAAAACAGGAGTTACAGGCCTGCTTTGATGGCACTGATTGGAGTGTTTTTGAAGCTGCATCAGCAAATCTCAATGAACTCACTGACACTGTGACATCATACATCAGCTTCTGTGAGGACGTGTGTGCAGACCAAGACCTTCTGCACATACAACAAGCCCTGGTTTACACCTCATCTAAGGAAGCTGCGTCAGGCCAAGGAGGAGGCCTACAGGAGTGTGGACCGGGACCTGTTCAAGCAGGCCAGAAACAACCTGACAAAGGCGATCAGGGTAGCTAAGAGGAGCTACACTGAGAAGTTAAAACAAAGCTTCTCAGCTAAAGACCCTTCAGAAGTCTGGAAAGGCCTGCGAGAAGTAACAAGCTACAGGAGACCCATCCCCCACCCTGCCGGTAGCAATAGACTGGCTGAAGATATTTAATATTATACCTTTGTACAAAGAGAGCACAGTTTACAAAAGTAAAATTCCTTGTGTGTTTAAGCATACCTGGCCAATAAAGCTGATTCTGATTCTGATTCTCTTAAGGCCCTGACACACCAAGCAGATGGCCAAGAACTGGTGGCGACGAAGGCTGCCTGTGGCGTCGGCGGGCGATGCCTCTTGTCTTAGCCAAAAAGTTGCACTAGAACACACCACAAAGACGGCAGCCGACGACCAACGACCAAGTACGTTCTGCGCATGCGTGAGAGGAAATAGCTCTCCATGCCAGCAGGCGCCGGTAGTCTGTAATCGTCATTCCAAAAAGTGGAAACTGGAAAAGGACGAGGAAGAACACGGATAAATGAACCGTTGTTTTGCCACGAGAAGACAATTCTCTCACCGCTGTCGCTCAACACTCGTAATATAGGTACTTCTAATGGAGAATAATGTCTGATAAGAAGTTGAAAAGGGCGCTGCCCATTATTCTCCATTGGAAGTACCTATATTACGAGTGTTGAGCGACAGCGGTGAGAGAATTGTCTTCTCGTGGCAAAACACGTTTTTTTTAATCCGCGTTCTTCCTCGTCCTTTTCCGGCTTCACCCTTTTGGAAGGACGATTACAGCCTACCGCCACCTGCTGGCATGGAGAGTTATTGATTCTCGCATGTCGTCTTTGTGGTGTGTTCTAGTGCAACTTTTTGGCCAAGACAAAATGTGAAGCCGACACCACAGGCGGTCTGCTTGGTGTGTCAGGGCCTTTATAGTTGATACTATAAAACTGGATGTTTTATCCTTAATGGTTTACATTATAATGCATCAAAAGAGGCATCAACATGTATTTTGGTCAGTTTGATCAAAAGTTCTCACAGGAGCTTTAAGAAACCAAAGTCCAAATTAAGCAGGATTTAAACTGGTATTGAAAAATGAAAAATAATGAGTAAGTTATTGAAAATAAAGTATCCTTTCAGTTGTCACAACTTGAGAAATCAGCCATCGGGATCAAAACTGGGATTTACTTGCTTTTGGAACCAGCTCCAAGTGGCCACTCGAGAAACTGCGATTTTGGCACTTCAGCTTTACTTACTTTCTGAGCACTTGAAGTTGTTTCTTGGTTAACATTAGTTTGGCAGAGTTACAGAAGAAGAATCCCGGAAAGTCCAGGAAAGCATTTATATTAATGCTATTATTCTAATAAAGCATGTGGGCACGAAATACAGAAGTGTTTCAGGTAGACTTTTCTTTGTTGTATGTGCAGATCATGTATGAAATGCTAATACATGAGTTTTATTGTTACTAATTTTCATCCAGCTCAAGTCAATCTTCTCTCTGGTGATGACTCTCCTGTGTTTGTCGAGCCTACTGATCTGGTACTTACTGGAAAGGTAAGTGTGAAAATGGCATTTACCTTTGCTACGCGCACACTCTCACACACAGACTGTCAAACCACATCGCAGATATGTGGTTTTACTTCTTTCTGCATCCTTTAGCCGTTCATACTGCTAAAATGCACGTAGCCTTTGCAGATGTGTTAATCTTTTCTTTTTCTCGGCTTCATTCATATGTGTATAGGATATCTTATTAGGAACCACGTGTGTCTGTGTTCTTAAACAGTGGAGATAAGAGGAAAGAAGATTGTCAAATGAAGCTGCTGAAATGTCACTTGATCAAGTAGGCCTACATTGGAAAAACAAAAACTTTGCACAGCTACAGAATAGCCCATACACTTTATTTTTCTGTGTTACAATGATGCCATGGTAATGCCACTCATTGGACGTGATCCAAGAGGAGCTTAACAGCTCCAATTTCCCCAATTACATTACAGGGTATTTAGCAGTCAATCACAATCGTTCATATGGCCGTGGATTTTGTAGTCAGTCGACCAAAACCAGAGGCGCTGCTTGTCAACTGGCAAGGCAGGCAACTGCTCGGGACTCCAGACCAGTAGGGGGCCCCAGAGGGCTCACAAACTTCAACCAAAGCGGTGGCTCAAAATGTGTAAATTTTGCAATGACAGTAGGAAACCTCCCTTTGGGTGCCCCACCTGAAAGCACTCACTCTATTGCTGAGAAAACCAAAGTTTTTCCATGAAAGTCACTGAAGAAAAATGAAGAGGAATTAGCCGTCAATAGGAGAGAAAGGAAGAGGAGTAAGCGTCGGCTGGCAGACATGATGGTGATGAACGCTGGTTGGAGGGCCCCAACAGACTCTAGAATCGCCACTGACCAAAACAGTTTCTTAGGAAGTTGAAAACAGGAACAGAAGATTATGATAGCTGTAAAAGTAACACCGCAGACCACAGATTTTTGCAGATGACATGTAGCTACGTAGCAAAAATCTCTGCTCAAGAGTTTGTTTACTGGTTGTTTATTCATGGTGTATGAAGTTGACAGCTACTGAACACTGAATTCATGATGTTTACTCCATTGGCTTTAGCGTTAGTTGGAGTTTGAAATTTCTACAGAATGGCATCAAAAATTTCACTTGTTAAATGCTGATTCATTATGTCTTCTGTATGTTTTGAACAAAGAACACAGCACACTCAAAATGGGAGTTTTTCTTCTCAAGTGATGAAAACTAATTATAAAGCTAACATGTTGGCCTATGTGAGCTTTTGGATTTAGGGGTGATTTTCTTTGTGTTGGCTATCTTTTTGAGGAGGATCTGTCCACAAAGTAACTATTCATAACTGTAAATGTGGGGAGTGGTTCATAGTTGTAGCCGTTATCAGCAGCGTTTTACAACCTCTCTTCCTGCAGGACTCAGGACTGTGGATTAACATGTTGTCTACTTTTACCAAGGAACAAAGGAACTGATCAATGATTTAAGTCTCCCTCTCAGACAGGCTCTGGAAGACAGGATATTATGAACTTTTACAACACCTTGAATAAACAATCGAGCAGAGACAGAACACTCTGCTATCTACGAATTGACCCCAAAGACATGATCTGTGACCGAAACCAGTCTCTGCAAAGTCGTAAAATTGACCATCTGTTGAAGGACTGCTGAAGAGCTGAATTAAACCACAGCATTCAATTCTGCATGAAATGAACATTTATGTCTTTCTTCATCTAGATATTTGTAATTGTCACATAGAATGTATTATAATCATCTTTTTAAACTCCAAATCTGATCTTCAGAACAGCAAAAAGAGTTATGTTATGTTTAATAGGAATTTGACGTGGAGCGCTATTGCCATCTAGTGTTAGAATATCCATGAATACGTAACCTTCATAATTATACATTTAGTCGTGTTATAAAGCATACTCTTTGACATTAGCTATAGAAGGTGTTATTTATGATTACTATTAATAACTATTCATAGCTGTAAATGTGTCCTTCCTTAATGTCCTTCCTTTTCTTTTGTTTGTTCCACAGTGATGTGGACCAGCACTTACCCGCCCCTCAGAGGAAAAGAGCCCCCAGGACCTTTAACCTCTGCAAAGAATGCAAGTGAGTGTGCAAACACCATCACTGCTTCATGACTGCCATCAGATGAAGGGATTACTCACCTGGTTGTGTATGTGTATCTTAGTTTGAATGTTTTTGTTTTTTCACAGTAATACGATCATAAAAGTAATGCAGAATTACTCCCAAGCCTGGAAGAAGCAGGAGGACAGTTTTAAAAAATTCAGGTAAACCAAAAAGGTCGTCTTGGTTTTGAACTTTAAGGGGAAAAAATAAAAGAAGGTAAGAATTACTTACTTTTAAGTTACATGACGCTGGGTGGTAAAGGAGGTCAAAAGGGTAATAAAACCCAACATAGTGCCTAATAAGATGGCCAAGTGTGATTAAAAGGTTAAACAGAATGAAACATGAATTACATTATAGAACTATTACCAGTGTTTGGGCCTGTTCCAAAAAAATGCAACACAACTTTTGGGTTTTGGTGCCCAACAGCAGGCAGCTGGTATTTTTATCCATGCCCCTCAGAAAACCTGAGTCTGCCTGTGCAGATCAACAAACACAACTTGGTTACATCTGAGTCCATTTGCATTGTGATAGGAGCCCACAACACACACGATGGGTCAAATAAAGATCATCAAAGGTTCCTCCACAGAATGAGAGTTAGTCACTTTTTGTAAGAAAGAGGGGAGGGGGAGATGTACAGGCTTCTAAAATCCCTAGCCTATTCCATGTAACTTTACTAGCTGGGTAAGTGAAGAGACAAGAGAAGACAGAAATGTCAATCACACAATCAAGGTTAAGATATAACCCAATAATTTTAATGGTTTAAAAAAGACTTCACTCTTTGCATGTTTTACTCAAGGACAAGCTCAGAAAAGATGAGTCAGAGTGCCCTCGTCTGATTGTCACATATTAAGTCTGTCCTGAATGTGATTCATGACCTTAAACTGTAAACACTGAATGTTTGAACAAAATCAGAATCTGTGCAGGATCAGAATAGTTTCCTCTTTAGATGGATAGAAAGAAGAACAGCTGAAGAAGTGGGAAAGAGAAGTGGAAATACATGTGGAGTGAAGTTGAGGAACTTCTCTGTAAATGTTAAACACTTGGTCTAAATATAACACAAATTAAAATCATGTGTGTGTTGATAAAACAGAGAGGACTTTGCCTGAAACACACATGACTGCCCTTAATGTTTATTTGCTCTTTAAAAAAAAAAAAAAAAACTAAACAAACATTTGAGGGAGCATCAAAACATCAGAGTCACTAGTACATGGTTTAACAAAGTCCTTGTGGTTCCCCAGATCTCAGCTGAGCAACAGCTGCAGTGGTTTTGACAAAGCCATCCTTAACCAGGCCAACACTGTAGTGGAACCAGAACTCGTTGAAAAGAGAAAGTGCAGCTTCCAGGTGTCTCCGGAGGTTTTCAACACCTTTACAAAGGTATTTTGTTTGGCACTCATGAATATAACCAACACATCCACAATATCTGCTACTTGTTTGGCATTGTGATTGTTCCTGTAATTTCTGACTAAAAGATTACACATTAATTAAACGAAACATTAAATAAATACAAAAAACAACTTAGCATACACTTAACATGTGTATTTACACAATAATATGTTGGTAGACTCGGGATGCCTCGAGCTAGCTGGAGGGTTCACAGAGCTCCTTTGCTAATACAATCCCTGTCCTTTGAGCCAGACATTGGGCATAGCCAGCTGATAGCACCGCTAGCCGCGGGGCTAACTGTGCTGCAGCTGGAGGAAGTGACACTTAGCAGCTCTTAACTTAAGCTTTCTTACTCTCTTCGGTGCATGCATGGCTCTGGATACGGTGGATGTGGTGAAAAATTGAGGGATTGCTGAGGTATCGAAATATTGTGAGGGGATTGCGATTTTCTGTACAAAGTTTCATGGCAATCCAGATTATTATTTCTAGTTACTGAAACAAAATGTGTACTTGGAAACAGGTTGACAACAAGGTTGAACTATTAATCCACATGAATCCATCTGATTTTCTTAAACAAAATAATACACCAACATATTTTTAAATTAAGTGAAAACGTATGAGGTATTTGAAACTCAACTCTTTCCACAAATAAATTGGAAGTGAGGAACTCTTTTCAATCCAAATCTCAGGAAATGATCTCCCAACCGCTTACAGCATGTATGTACACAAATTAACAACTGTGTCATCAGCAAGTTTAAAGCTACCAGTATACTTCACAACAAAGTGATATACTGCTGAATTTATCCATTAAAAACAAGTGTGAAGCCCAAGTAGATGTTGGAAATTAAAACCTGAAGACTTCCAGGTGCACTCATATTTCAGCTGGCAACCTCTTTCAGGGGTGTCTGCTGCAGGGCATTTCCAAGAGGGAAACTTTTGCAAATGAGATCCAGCAGTAAAGTTGATCTACTGTATTATATCATCAGTACAATTATCATTATGTGGTAATACATAACCATTGATTACAATTCCAGGAGCATCCTTTCTCAAATAAAACATGGGACACGTGTTCTGTTGTCGGGAACGGAGGAATCCTGACTGACAGCAGCTGTGGAGAGAGAATTGATTCAGCTCAGTTTGTCATGAGGTGAGAAAGGTGTCCATTGTGGTGACAATGTCAACTCACAGTGTCAAAAATCATTTATGTTGAGATTCCATAAAAAAGATCTCTGACTTTTTTTTCTTGCTTCTTCAGGTGCAACCTTCCTCCTTTGGGAAATGGTTATGAGAAGCATGTCGGTGTCAAAACGGACCTTGTGACAGCGAACCCAAGCATCCTCAGGGAGAAGTGAGCAAGAGGCTGGATTTCACTTCACTGTCATTACAGAGTTCTTTTGTCTTGTTGATGTATATCTGCTGTTTTGCTTTCAGGTATGAGTCTCTGATGAAGCGTCGTCGTCCGTTTGTGGAAAGTCTGCATATTTACGGCAACTCCCTGCTACTCTTTCCCTTCTCTCGTGGAACCACTGCTATATGTATGCGGGCCATCTACAGTGTTGAGGACTTAGGAAGCCCCATTAGGCCCGTCTTCATTAACCCTAAGTACTTCCGCAGACTGATTACCTTCTGGCGTGCACAAGGCTTGGGATCAGCGTGGATGAGCACCGGGCTAATTATGACTAGCATAGCTTTGGAGGTCTGTGAAAATGTGCATCTGTATGGGTTCTGGCCCTTCGATAATCACCCCTATGGACTCTACGACCTGACGAACCACTACTATGATGACAGAAAAGCTAAAAGTGTCCACGCCATGCCCAAGGAGTTTGGGCTCCTGATGCAGCTGCACAGACAGGGGGTGCTCAAGCTTCATCTGGGAGATTGTCAACGGTTATGACTATGAGTCATAATTGTATATAAGTGTTATTATGTCGGTCTGCTTTGTGTTCGGTGTTTCGTTTGTGCGTCTGTCTTTGTGCTGTGTTTCAGGTGCCCAGCCCTGATTGGAGAAACCCGGATGGTTGCTAATGTTTTCTGCAAAACAATTATGATCCAATCTTTTTATTAACGCTTCAAGTGTTCATCAGACACATGTTCACACAAGAATGCATTCCTTTGAATACTTCTATAAACATGTGGACTGGAGAGCTGTAGGGTTTTTGTACTATTCCAACTCTGCTTTTTTTTATACAACTAGTCTATGTATAACTGATATGTAACTCAGTTTTTGGTTTGACATTATTTTGGTTTGTTTGCATACTAGTTAGATAACAATATGTGTAAGTAATCTAGTTAAGGTAAAATAAATCTGAGACTTGCTCAAGAAACGGTAATTTCTCATGCTTTAATTTTGTATTTTAGAACATGTCATGCTAAGGTTACCTTGCTTCCTTTTTGGTAAAAAAAAAACCCAGACTTTTATTTTGAAGCAACTTCTGGTTTTCAATGTTGTTTAGGTAACTTAAGTTCGAGAAATGAATGTGATGTATGTATTAAGAGATGGTAACCAACAAAAAAGTTACGGTAAAAGGTGAATGTTAAAGTTTTGCAGCCCCCCACCGGACAATAATCTCTTACGGTGGTTTTGAATTATGTGTGAGCTTTACAATAAAGCAGATAAAAATCATCAGTTGAAGAGTCTATCTTTCGAAGGGTTTTCTACAATATAATACAGAATTTGATTAATTTCTGACACATGATCATGTAGTGAAGACATGATCTTTTTTTTCAGGTGCACAAAACCACAAAATACATCATTTGTAGTTTTGTAACCTAACAGCGGACATCTCTCTCTGTTTCTCTCTATCTCTCTCTGGTCCAATGCAGAGTATGAAGTCAATTGGAGGTGAATTTTTTTTCACAGAGACATTGTGAACTGCAAATTCGTTGTTTGGTGTTTAATCACTGGGAGTGAGGAAGGAGAGGGTCACTTTTATGTTACAGCTGGTTTCCCCTAGGCTGGTCATAACATCAACAAAGAAAAAAGTAGACCCATGGACTACTTTTTGCAAATGACGGCTCACTTGACCGCAGTACACTCCAGTCAGGTGTGCACTGTGCACAGGTGACGACAGGCACACAGTTATATCCCATAACCGACTCATAACCACAGAGGGTGGGGCAAAGTCGTGGTTCATTAACAAGGCTAATAAATGACCTGATGCTCCGAACAGCATCAGACACACAAAGAGCAGGAGCAGAGGGGTTTCATCTGAAGTGCATGGCACGAAGGTTACACGAGGGGGAAGTTAAACTCAGGTTCGGAGAAGCAACTTCAGCCGAGTTGACTCACCTTCCTAAGAGACGCACTCAGATCCGGTCACCGTCCACCTTCTGTGCGTAAAAGCGCACAGCCGAGACAGAACTTTACGCGCTCCAAGGAGACCTTCCTCCAGCCCTCCGCGCTCGCTGGCTCTCAGAGACTTTCCCCGTCAGCCGGTTCATGACTTTCACAACCGGTTCTGCTGAGTAGTGGCCGATCCGACCCAGAGCTCCGGGTCCCCCATGAGGCTAGAGGCCGCAGCCAGGATGGATCTGATCAGGAAGCTGTGGAGGGCGAGGAAGCTGATCCTTGTGGTGCTCGTTCCGCTGTCCCTGCTTCCCCTTCCGCTCATCCACCCCACGATGGAATTTTAAGGTCCTTAAATTAACAAATAAAGTTCAAGTTACCCAAAGATGCATTTAGACTTTGTATTGCAATTCAAGTAATCAAAATGGCAGTATTGTGTACCATAGATATAAATTAAGACCATTTCATGATATGGGAGATTGTTTTGCCCCTTTCAAGGGACCCAAGGATCAATACAGAAAAAACAAACAAAACAACACAATATAAGTATCATTTATAAACGCAGAATAGGTTGCTTTCTGATTAGCACTAAGTTTTATCAGACTATTAAAGTTGCTTAAAGTGACTGTGTAAAACAAGCTTGCAGATAATTGAAAAGCTAGATACACTACAGTTTCAACTACAACCTTCTAAGCAACAAGTATGAAGAATGTCTTCCATAACTCCTTATAACCATGGTTTTATTCAATCCATGAAATCTCAGTAAATTAATTCACAGGCAACATGATAATTACCTTCAGGAAATCAGAAACACTCGTAGACAGAAACCATCCACATGATGTGTTGTTGTTCCTCCTTGTTGTTTCAATGGCTGCAGTTTCCTGATGGGATTTGTAGTGTGTGTGTGTGTGTGTGTGTGTGTGTGTGTGTGTGTGTGTGTGTGTGTGTGTGTGTGTGTGTGTGTGTGTGTGTGTGTGTGTGTGTGAGAGAGAGAGAGAGAGAGAGGGAATCAATCAAAAGGCACACTGTCCTCTGTTCTGATGAGTGCTTGTCCCGGTCATCAGCTGAGATGTGTGTGTGGAGAGGAGATATCGTGACATGTTGATGAGATGGAGATCAGTAAGAGACAGAAAGAGTGAACAACATGACACTCACACTCAGTTTGATAGTTTTCTGTAAGAGACACTGAAAAGAACAAAATCTGTCTCATATTGCCGGCTCGGCTTGTTTCAAGTCTCAAATGTGAAAGAACATGGGAAACAACATCACACTCTGAATAAATCTGTTCAGAAGTTGTTGCTCAGAGTTTTTAAAGGTTTTATTCTTGTTGCCTTTACTTTTGACATGACTCATCTATTTGACTCCTGTTTCAATGTCTTAATGCAGTGTTTTAGGTTTGTTTGTCTCAGACTTTCTGTTTCAGAGGTTGTGTTTGGGGTTTTAGAATTAAGTCAGGATCATGTTTCATGAGGCTCACACCTGTGAGATTTGTCTGGTTTAATGTCAGGAATGAGCATAAACTCCCTCAAGTGTCAACATGCTCCAAGAAGTGACATCCTGTGGAAAGCGTGTGCTGCTGTGTCATATCTTGAGAAAAGCTTGACTGGAATTAGGCTCAAGTATGAGGATGAGCAGTACGGCCAAATTAAAAGTCGTATAGTACCACTAAATCAGAGTCAGCTCTCTCCGATTTTTTGAAAACTCAGAAGCATGTGAAAGGAGTCCTACTGTTGGCTGGTTGGGCACTTGTAGCTTAGCATAGGTGTGAATAGGCTAATGTGAATTATTTATATTTTTTTCTCTTTCAAGAGTGTCCTGACCAAGACAGGCTGCACACCCATTTACAGAATTCCACACAAACAATGAGCAGCCACACATACAAATAAAAAAAACAATTAGAAATTAAAAACAGATTTAAACATCAAATGTTTGTCAAGATCATCCACAAACATATCAGGGAGATCATCTACAGCCAGATGTTTTTGCCTCCAAATCATTAAACATGTTCTTAAAAGCATCCAATGAGAGCAGCTCATTAAGTTTCAGCTCTTTTTGTAACTTCGACGCCTTTTTCCACAGTTCAGTTCCGACTTTTGGACCAGACAGTGAGAAAAGGGTCCCGGTACTCCTCTGACTGATGGAGGTCAGAAGGTATGAAGGAAGTCAGTGAGGGCACGAGGAAAAACATTAATTGGGGGCCCCCCTCCAACCAGCGTTCATTATTAATTCTCCTTTCTTTTTTCCATCCCATGAAGATGAAAAAAATCTTTGTTGTTCTTCCTGCATTTATCCCATTTTCAAGCCCGGCACAGTGTCGGTAGATGTCTGTTCACCATGAGCTAAATCATGCATCATTGCTAAATGTCGCTAAATGCTTTGTGCTCATGACGGATTAACACTGGGTCTTTATAAACAATGAGTATGGTCTTTTACCTGCTTTCTAATTGGTCATAAAGTACATAATTATGTTTCATGCTCACACATTTAAAATAACTAGTTTCTCATAAAAACTAAAGCTTGCGCAGAGTTTTCATTTTGCCTATCTATCTATCTATAGGAAGCTACGATAAAAATCATTATCTGGTTTCTCAAAGTGCTCGGTCAGAAATAACACATTTTCTCTGCTCAGACATTTAAAAACTAGTTTCTCACATAAACGAAACCTTGTGCAGAGTTTTCATTTTGTAAACAACAGACCAAGCAGCAGATCTCACCTCTATCCCCCACGCTGTGGAACTAAACAGCACCATCTTGTGTACATAAGGTGTCATTGCAGATTACTTTTTATCTTCCATACTCCTTCATGCACCTTGATTCAAAATAATAAAGATTTTTTCAGAGAACAATTTGTATTTACCTCTACAATAAAATCAAAAATGTTTTTGTGTGTGTGTGGTTTTGGGCAGTTAAGCAATAATAATGCTACGAGTAAGTCAGGAGGGGCATTCACAAGTCAAACAAGTTGGTTAAAGCATAAATGGCCAAAACATAATAATGATAGTATATCCAAGAGTAAGGTTTTTTACCTGCTCTTTTGTTAAGCGTCTTGAGATAACATTTGTTATGAAATGGTGCTATACAAATAAAGATTGATTGAGGGATTGATTATGTTCAGGCCCGCTGTCTAGTTGTTAGAAAAAATGTGACCATAGGCCAAACTTACTCGCCGACCCGTGGATACAGGATATCTGTACCGGATACAGCTACTGCTCAAAGCTGACCGTTGCTTCCTCAGTTAACATTTTACATAAAGGGAAAAAAATTAATCAGGAGGAAACTATTTTCACAATGACAAAGTTATTAATGTAAATGTTCTCAGGTTTTGAGAAGAGAGCCATCTGTCTCTTCGCTTCACTCGTTAAGATGGGTATGTAAATAACACATGAACATAAAGTAAACTACTTTCTCTGACTTTTCAGGCTGACTGCAGACAATGACAATGACCACATTGTTTTGTTAACGGATGGGAGAGGTTTAGGTTTGTGTTTCTTCGTCATTATACAAAGTCTATCTGGGCTACACCAAAGCCTTAGAGCTAATAGTTTAGTCGATGTGGTAATTTCCTTGATATTATGTTTGTTCATTAAATAGCACAGTCTCCGACATTTTTTTCCTGTATTATACTTTATGATTTATTTTCTGTTCACCTTTTGTCTTTTGTTACATGTTTGAAATAAAAACAATCAAATCAAATATGTTGGACTTTGAAGACTCATTCATAGTTTTTACACCAAGGATGATTCTGGTTACAGCCCTGCTAGCAAGTAGGCTAATAAGTGGCCTTTGACCTCATCATATTTAACTAGTTCCCCTTGTCGATATGAGCTGGTGTCTTTCATTACAACATATCACAAAGAGGACCAGCTGTTATGATGTCAGAGATGTCTGTTGTAACCGAGACGGGCAGCTAAGTTTGAGGAGCCTGACATCCAGAGCAGGGGCGGTTTAAATTTCCATCTGCATCTCAAAATCTCAGGAGACAAATTTCCAAGGCAAGAGCCCATAGATAATTGACAAAATAGAGAAATTACTTTTCTTAGGACAAATACAGTACGCCAATGCTCGTGGCTCTCTGCTGCTAACAAATGTTTGCTGTGGCTTTGGCAAACTTTTGTACAAATAGTATGGATGCTCACGAAACAGCAGCTAGACTAGACTAATTATCGTGATGTAATGGAAAAATAACAAATGTTCAATAAAAGTTTGACATATTTAAACCTGTAATTACACAAGCCAAAAGCTAGGAAAGGGGAGCCTTAAACTGAAGTTGCAACTCGACATTTAAAAGATCAAGAAGAAGACAACTAACAGCCAATCATATCGCAGGGATAAGTGTAGGCAAAAACATAAAGAGAAAACGGATACATTTGCATATTTCATTGCAAAAGACAAGTGATTGCGAGGAACGGCCTGCCCGATCTGAACCCGACTAGTGTTTTGTTGTTGGACTTCTGTGCTAGTCATGGATTGGCCATAACAAACACCATGTTCAAGCATAGGGATGTTCATAAGTATATCTGGTACCAGAGCACCCTAGGCCAAAGATCGATGATCAACTTTGTAGTTGTTGCGTCAGCTCTGCGGCCGCATGTTTTGGACACTCGGGTAAAGTGAAGAGCAGAGCTGTCAACTGATCACCACCTGGTGGTGAGTTGGATCAGATGGCGGGGAAGGCTGCCAGACAGACCTGGCAAACCCAAAAGTTTAGTGCGGGTGAACTGGGAACGTCTGGCAGAGGCCCCTGTCCGTGGGGTCTTCAACTCCCACCTCCGGAAGAACTTCTCCCTCATCCCGGGGGAGGTTGGGGACATGGAGTCCAAGTGGTCCATGTTCAAAGCCTCCATTGTAGAAGCTGCGGCTAGGAGTTGCGGCCAGAAGACTGTCGGTGCCTGTCGTGGCGGCAACCTCACAACCCGCTGGTGGACACCAGTGGTGAAGGAAGCCGTCAGGCTGAAGAAGGAGGCCTTTCGGGCTTGGTTAGCCCAGGGGTCTCTGGAAGCAGCTGACAGGTATCGGGTGGCTCGTAGGGCTGTGGCTTCAGTGGTTGTGGAAGCAAAAACCCGGGTGTCGGAGGAGTTAGGGGAGGCTTTGGAGAAGGACTTTCGGTTGGCCTCAAGGAGGTTCTGGCAAACCATCCGACGGCTCAGGAAAGGAAAGCAGGGCTTGCCCCAGGCTGTTATCAGCAGGGGTGGAGAATTGCTGACCCGAACTGGGGACATCGTTGGGCGGTGGAAGGAATACTTTGAGGAACTCCTAAACCCAGACAACACGTCCTCAGAAGAGGAGGCAGAGTCTTACCACTAACCTTGGCAGAGGTCACTGAGGCAGTTAGAAAGCTCCTCAGTGGCAAGGTGCCAGGTGTGTATGCGATTCGCCCTGAGATGCTAAAGGCTCTGGACATTGTTGGGCTGTCTTGGCTGACACGCCTTTTCAATGTCGCGTGGAAATCCGGGACAGTGCCTGCGGAGTGGCAGACCGGTGTGGTGGTTCCCATTTTCAAAAAGGGGAACCGGAGGGTGTGCTCCAATTATCGGGGTATCACATTTCTCAGCCTTCCGGGGAAAGCTTGAACAATGTGGATTCCCGGCCGTGGCACCTGCTTTTGGCAGATGACGTGGTTTTGTTGGCTTCCTCAAGCTGGGACCTCCAGCAGGCATTGGGGCGGTTTGCAGTCGAGTGCGAAGCGGCTGGGATGAGGGTTAGCACCTCCAAGTCCGAGGCCATGGTTCTCTGCCGGAAAAAGGTGGATTGGTCTCTCCGGGTGGGGAGTGA
Organism: Labrus bergylta; assembly: GCF_963930695.1. Classification (NCBI taxonomy): domain Eukaryota; kingdom Metazoa; phylum Chordata; class Actinopteri; order Labriformes; family Labridae; genus Labrus; species Labrus bergylta. The sequence continues at coordinate 16,051,284 of NC_089217.1, read as the reverse complement.
GTCCTTGCCCCAAGTGGAGGAGTTCAAGTATCTCGGGGTCTTGTTCAGGAGTGAGGGTAAAATGGAGCGTGAGATTGACAGACGGATTGGCGCGGCATCAATCTGCGTGGTTTGGGCATCTGTTAAGGATGCCTCCTGGACGCCTCCCTTTAGAGGTTTTCCAGGCACGACCAACCGGGAGGAGACCCCGGGGCAGACCCAGAATGCGCTGGAGGGATTATATATCTCATCTAGCCTGGGAACGCCTCAGAACCCCCCTGGAGGAGCTGGAAAATGTTGCTGGGAGAGGGAAGTCTGGGTTGACTTACTGCGCCTGCTACCACCACGACCCGACCTAGGATAAGCGGAAGAAAATGGATGGATGGATTGCAAAAGACATGCTTCCTATTACCACTGTGGAAAATGATGGATTCAAGAAGCTTATCAGAGTACTTGACCCTTGATACGAGCCACCCAGCTGGAAACATCCATTTTTTTAGATCTGGCAACACTGCCCATACGGCACCGAAGGGTGGGAAAAAGGTACTACGAGCTCCACCAATCAGAGACGTTGCTGCGACACTCTTTGATCGTGGGAAATGTAGTTCTTTTTCTGAGTATTGGGAATAAACAATGTTTTTCTTAAAACAAGGTTAATATCACACAAACTTGTGAACATGTACCATTGTTTCACAATCAGGTAGCTCATGGTGTGTGTACCTTGGATGATTATGACATGGCTAAAAATCAAATCTGCTATTAAAAGTACAGGATCAGTAATTTGAAATGTTTTACAGGAAGAGAAAGTAGAGTTATTCTGATGTATAAATACTCGGATAATGCTTTATTGAAATATATTTGGTAGATAATGGCAGATACATGAACAATGGAACAGGAATGCTGGACTAAACCAGCTCATAGGGATAAAAAGAGCTACTGCAGACTTAAAGCTTCTGTGAGGACCTTTTAGTTGGTGGATAAAGTCATACCTTGAATGTCTTTGCTGATTTTGTCCTGTTCAAGTGTACATAATGTTTGAAACAAAAACAAATCTCCTCCTATTTTCTTTTAGCAGCCAAACATATCCCTCACTGAGAATCTTAGCTACACACTGTAAGTAAAGGATGTATTTGGTGGCATGCAGAAACCCACTTCTTCTGACTCCTACCATTTGAAGTAGCTTCAAAGCAGAGTCGCTGCTTTCAACAGTCGCTGCTTTCAACAGGCAAGGCAGGTAATCACTTGGGGCCCCCCAGGGCTTACAATCTTAAACTGAAGCAGTGGCCCAAAATGTGCATTTTTTGCAACGACACTAGGAAACATCCCTAAGGGGGCACCTTCTGACAGCACTGGATTTTTGCCTAGGGCCCCATCAGACTCTGGAATCACCACTGTTAAAATCTACTACATACAGATAATCAATCTTGTCAATTATGGTCTAGTTTACTTTTGTAGCCCATACAGAGGGATCAGCATTAATTACAGTCTGTTTCATGACCAGCTGAAAACTCCTCAAAGGAGCTTTAAACATATTTTTAAGCTAGTAAATTATACGATTGTACCGGGATAAAACACATCAATAATAGTGTTTGATGCTGACATTACCAAAAGTATGACAAATGAAATTTCATAGATTAAGCGCAAGCAATCAACTTGTGCAAATCAGTCTTTGAATTTCAGAGACAAGTGTTGACCTCCGGGAACTGATCTTTGTCATGTCATAATCAGTCTCTTAGCAACCAGTCCTTGACAGCCTCACACATCCACGTCTTGATGCCAATGTGACGTAGCAGTCCTGGTCTGTCCAATCACCCACACTGGTTCGCAAAGGCTTTTTTTCCCCCATGTACTGTCACTTGTGAAAGGGAAATCTGTAAACCTGTAATCTCTGGAGGTACACCCTTTAAGTCCTTATTGAAATCATTCGGTCACAAGGTTGTATAGTTTAACAAAAGCCAATTCTGCATTTTTTTTCTCCATGGAACAATGCATCAACAGATCCACAGGAGTTGGGAAGCAGTGTCAAAATTTGCGAGTGCTCTGTTGGCCCCACAACATAGAAGGTAGATATGAGGCATTTAGTCATTTGTTTTTGCTTTGCTTTCATAAGAATGAATAGAACCTACTGTCTGACAGTTCATCCAATTTCCCTTTATGCATCAATACCCAAACTCCTATACCCAAATATGCAGCGGTTTGACTTCAAAGGCTCAGTCGGGTTGTAGCACCAAGTAACTCGTTGCAAAACTTAAGCTCATTATGGGCAGTGCAAGAGTCTTAAACTCAGGGCACCCTGGAAGCTCATGTTGCAGAGCGCAAGGTTAGATCCTTAATGCTTTCATTCCAACTCCTGCCCTGTCTGCTGGATGCCATCCCTTCTCCTCACCTTTCCTCTCGGTCTTCAGTTTTCCTATCAAAGACAAAATGCCTCCAAAAAATAATATAAAAAACAGTCTGTTGAGGCAGCCATTGTGTTCTCTGGTAATGCTCATAGAATGTCAAATGGGTCTTCAGCCAATCACGCTGTCAGCAGTCCTGTGTGCAGGAAATCACTTATTCTTCACCCAATGGAGATGAAGACAGGAGCACAATGTAATACCTCTCTGTAATGGCACCAGTAGGGACAAAATCACTACATTGGCAGCTCAGATGGAAGGGGACTCATGGGTTGCAGTTCTTCTGTTGTTGATAGTGGGATGTTGCTTCTTAACTTCCTAAAAAAAAGGGGGAAAATAGTGATGAGATTATACTAAAGAAAGAAAAGAAAAGAAATAGGAACTTACTTGATAGCTACATATTCTCACTATTGAACTAACTTTGTGATGTCAGATGGCTAACATGCATTCTCAACGTTCACTGCAAAATATCACCTCCAAAATCAACTACTTAACCAACCATTATTATTTTGATTAGCTTACCTCTTGCAACACCAAATGCTGATTCCGATCAAAGCACAGACAATCATGAGCGAGGCACATGTGATTCCTGCTGTTGTCTTGCTGCTCATACCTGTCAAGAAAGGACAATTAAATGTTCCCCAGTATTCTGAGTCTTTGTTGAGAGTAAGGTGTGTATTAATTAACATATTTAGCATTTGGTCAGCATTTTACGGGAAACTGACAAAAAAGAGGCCCAGTATAACTTCAATTATACCCTGATGGTATTTTTGTTAATTGGACAAAAACAGTGACAAAGCTTACTGTTGGACACAATAGGATTGGCTGTCCCGTTTCCTGAAGGCACAGCTGTGGTTGCGCTTGGTGTTGTGCTTGGTGTTGTACTTGGTGTCGTCCTGTCCTTTGCTGTGGTGCCTGTCACAAAATCAGCATAATCACATAAGAGAATAAGGCTGTGACCATATCATGTACCAAATGTCACATGGGTTACTATAATATTGAGGATGGCCCAATATATGAACTGTTTTTATCAATTTGAAGATTCAAAGACATGCTTTTCAAACCACCAAACACACATAGCTAAAACCCAGAGGAGAGCAACGGTGGAAGCAGATTACACTAGGGCTGATTTACTAGAGAAATCAAATTTGAGTAAATATTTGGTCTTACATCAGAAATATAAATTTATGCCTTTGTGTCAGCACCCAAACCATTTCAGAGAACTCCAGCAGTCTGATAAGTCCACCACTGTTAGCAGCTACATTGTTTCCATGTCTAAAAAATTAACTGTTTGTCCTACTCTACAAAAAAAGGCTCAAGACAGGAAACTTTAAATGTTCACACGTTTGTTGTTATTACTCTGTTTGTTGTTTTTTGTTGACGCAAAGCACTTTGTGACCTTTGTCTGTGAAAATGAGGACGGCACCACAGCACTTGCACTTCTCATTAAGGTCTAATTGTGTTGATGAATCTTATAATAGCCTTCAAGAAGCTACACATAAACATGTTCTTGTGTTCCCTAATGTTGCCTCAACAATTACAACTATATTATTATATAATATTTAATACATATCCAGATTTAATTATTTGTGTTAAGTAGCCAGTAAAATCATTTGACCTAACACACATCAGTAATGAGCAAATATAGCATGTGTGACTCAGATATTTACCCTGTAATTGATCTGACATTAGTGGTGTTGGCTCTGTGCCATTTGTTTCTCCAGCCATTGAAGCTGAGGGGCTTATATTCTGAGTCATCTGTAGGCTGGTGGAGGCTGCTGCGGATAAGAAAAAAACATTTACTTTTTATGACTGCATCTAGCCTATACAGCTGGAATTTTCTCTCTGTTATTTCATGTTAGTTCTTCTACCATAGCTGCTATTTGCAAAACTACAAACAAGTGTGCTAGATCATTTGGTTAGAAAACTTTAGCAATATGTTATCATAACCGCACAATTTTACAAAACAAAAAAACATGCAAGGGTTTTGTGTTAGTTTGTTAATATTATTACCACTGTTACAACTGCTGCTACTTCTTCCTATAGTAATGGCCACTTTGGGGAAGCAGAATAAGGTAGCCAAAAAAAGGCAATGTTGACTTATTATGTCTTTTGATAAGGTAAAGGTGTTAGCCAACGGTTTGTTATTCACTTATCAGACACAAAGCAAAATAAGATAATAATAATAGTTGAGTTTCCTTTTGCTTGAATGAGATGAAGCCCTATGTTTGCTCTTGTATTAGCTGTTGTTTTGGACTCAATGCACTCCTTTGGAAACTATTGGGCTATCTCTCCGCTATTGTTGTTAGCTTGTGGCTAATTTGACCTGCATACCTTTTGTTGCTATGCAGGTAGCATATTTTTTTCTGCTTTAAGTTCAGTTAAGCTAAGTTAAGGACAGTAAGGCCAAACAAATTATTTTAAACATGCTCATAAGAGTCAAGGGTAACTAGAGTCAAGTGATAATTCTCTGTGGTTTTCTCATAACGAATGATCTCCTATACATTATGCTTCAAAATGTAAGCAATTTTATAATTAAGTTCTATTGAGGGAATCTTACATATAATCTAGTTTCTTAACAGGAAGGTCATCAGTAAAATAAAAACCATCACAGAGTCTTCCTTCATTTAAAACTAAAACAGTTCATTTACAAAACAGAGACGATGCGTACGCAGGTTGCCATGTCTCGGACACTGAAGCTTCAGTGTTTAGCCAGCTCTGCATCGGTCTGTAAACCTTTACGCACACTAACTTCTCTCCATTTTTCACAATCTCTAATATACAGTATATCCTAGTTTTACCATGTTTATGGTCGTGGAGCTTGTCAGAAAAATGCAGAGGCTTTTTAGGTCGGCTGCACGCTTCTATCGCTGCAACGTCTATTGGTTTGCCGTGATAACTGGTCAAAACTGGCAAACCGAGGGACGTCCACAAAGGCAGTGTGGGGATGCCTTAAAATGTTCTACTGTCTCTGGTCAAAACAAATACAGACCATTCTGCACCGGCACTTCAATATAGCATGTTTCCTTAATGTCTGATCATATATTAAGGCCACTTAATTCAGTAGATATCTGACAGATTGCGCCTTTAAGGTTCCCATGAAACAGAACTTTGAGAGTATCTAACTGCCGTGTCGTGACGTATTTCCAACTGAAATGGGATAGGACCAGTAACAAGACATTCATTAACAAGTCAATGAAACGCTTGTGCACTGACAATAAAAGTGCTGCACATCCGTCCCGTCTCTACGACAACATTCTGACAACAACCACTGCATGACACTGCTCTGTAGCGTTTTACTATATGTTTTTTTTTTAATTTGAGATTTGAGATTTTTCCCGATCTGACACGGAGCAAAGAGTACAAGACAATTCTGTAGGAGGTCAAAAATACAGGGGAATATCATTGATTTTTTTAAAGAAGGTCTGACAATTTGAAAGATTTTCAACTTGCGCTTGGGGCGGCTACCCGGAAAAGACACTGGGCGGCCGCCTGCTGCTGGAAACAGGCAGGGCCAGATTTAACCTAAATCCGGACTAATAAAGGCTTAAACATTTAGATTCTCTTATTTCAACAAAAGCGCTGGGTGACGTCAAGCGCCTTTCTGACAGCTGACCAATCAGGACTAGTAGTAACCTACGTCCCTAGTTACCTGTGCCCAAAAAGATGTCATGCACCCAAAAATGGCGAACTTCCACCAGATATGTGTGCATTGCGTGTCTGCTCCGGTCTGTTACGGGTCCGTACGTCCTCATCCGTCAACACCCATCGGCTGCGTTCTCAGTCCGCAGCACGGAGAGCACAGCCGGACAGCTGGAGTACGGAACTTCCGCGGTAATTTTGCAGATTCACTCGTGACAGGACGAGATAATACGATGTTTGTGTTATGAAACTCAAATACAAACCTTATAAACACAAACAAACACACAGTCGTTTTTCTGAACCGTCAAAACGGAGAGTTTTATTCTGAAAATAAACCGGATGTTTTAATGTTGTATCGGTGTCTGACTTCCCGTCCCGCTTGTTCTTTTGTGCTAAATTGATGCGTTGTGCTCCGACCAGTGCCGGCGCGGTTGCACTGTAGGCTAGATCCCGTTGTTAAGGTTACAGAGCACTTGCGCATAAGCGCTCAAAAGGCGCTGAAGGCAACATTTTTTTCTAAAAAAAAGAAGTCCAGTGTGAACACGGCCTAAGTCTAGCTGTCTTCTTCAAGTTCAATTGGAGTCTGAGAGTTCGCTAGATATTCTTCAGAGACAGGACCTGGAGACCACAATATCCGAGGACAGTTAGCTTTATTCATCCTTAACAGAGTCACAAAGCGGTGGGTTTCCAGCTGGAGAACTGACACACATGGTTGAACATATTTGCTAGTTGTAGGCGTGAATAGAGGCCTCCACATGCTTCATTTCTCATCATCTGCCTCAGTACAGCTTGAATTCATTGGTGGTCCGACACATCAATCTTTTAGTACCATTTTAGAGACTTCCGTGTCTAATGATCTCATGAGTTGTGATTTTTTACAAGTTCTTTCCCAGGGTTCATATCAGTCCAAGTGTAGTGACCTCACTTTTTCATCCCCATGCTCCTTATCTGACCAGATGCAGTGTCCATGTTCTTTTTCTGCTGCTGGGATTTTTCTTGAGACTCTCCGAGCTATACTTTCTCACACAGTGATATGACCTGATGTGACCCTGCCTTTAGACCTGAGTCTGAGGTCTTATTTATGTATATAGGCATTGTGCATTTCTAGCCTTAGTTGATTATTAAGCTAGAAACGTACATGTCTACAAAGGAAGACACAACAGAACCCTCTCTCCTCAAAAAAAAACCAAAAAAAACAACTAGATCCAGAAAATTACGCTAGGTGGACATTTAAGACAAGACATTAAGGACTAAGACATTTAAATAACCTTTCAGAGATTTAACACAATACATGGTGCCTCTTAGAAGAGCTGGGCGATATGACCTCAAATCAATATCACGATTAATTGAACATTTGACCTCAATTATGATTAATGAATGATTATTTTGTTTTAGTTTTTTGCCCTCATAGTTCACTGACGAGGTCTCTACTGTAAATATGCTCCACTATTAAAGCTGGGATATGTTTTCTAATGGAAGAGTTCATAACTGATTAACTATTTTGTGGTTATTCATTGAATATTTCAAACTGAAATCAAAGCATCGCTTGAAATGAAAACGACACCTTTTAGTTTTAAAGTAGAAATTAACTTCTCTAAAACAGTAGAAAATAAATAACTTGCATTTCTTGCAAACAGTTTTCTGCACTGTTTACATTTGACTTCTTTTTGTTTTGTGGCGTCTTCCCTAAAGACAAAATGTGTCCAAACGACGGACATTGCTTCCATGTTGCTGATTGGACATGTCGTCACTGGACTCTGCCCTGAAAATAATTGAAATAATCAACATGGGCAAGATTACGTCGGTTAGAGGTTCTGAATGTCGGTTTCAATTAATTTTCGATTAATTGCCCAACCCTACCTCTTAGCTACTACCGCTACAGCTAAAGCTACTGTTACAACTGTTGTTGCTTCTCCCTTTATGACTTTACTGCTGCTTTGATTTATTAATTCTAACATGACTGCTGCTGACTCCTCACACAAACACTTCTCAAAAAGTAGATAGTGTTTCAGATTCATCATTAGTACTTATTATTAATTGGTTTATTAGTATTGTAGTAGTTTTGTTCTGTCTTCAAAATTCATGCCAATACAGAACTCACTGACTGTGGTGGTAAAGATGGAGTCGTGTGGAATATCAGTGGGAATATCAGCGTGACGATCTGAAAGACCAGACCATCGTTAACCATATGAAAAAAAAACTTTAGCTCATACTTTTAAAAAATATTAAGAAATATTGCTCAGTAGTTGTAGGATGAACTTTTAGAACAGGCACTGAAGCTACATGGAAACGACTTAAATAACCAACCAATCGCCATGCTCTAATGTGATCACACAACTAAACTAACATGGCATTAACATTACTGCATCATCCCTCATTCACTGCATACAGAAACACTTACATGGTGCTGTGGTGTTTGGCGTTGGTGGCTGTTTAGGCGGTCTCTTTGGGTCCGCTGAAACACAACAAATAGGAAGTTGAGCAGCATTGTCACCACATGAACTTTGACAGTATTAAACTAAATACTGTCAAAGTTCAGTCAGTGTCAAGTGTCAGTCAAGTGTCAGTCTGCGTCAGAAACCTTCCTCTAGTCTCCAAACTCCGAGCTTGAATTCTTCTGTGATTGCTTCTCCTGTTTGCTTTGGATTTTTTTTCTCTTGGCTCATTCTGTGGTTTTTTCCTTGTGTTTAACTTTTAGTGTTGGTTTTGGAATTTGAGAAGGTTTGTCTTTAGTTAAAAGAAATTATTTTTGTTCTGCACTTGACTCCTCTGCCTGTTGCACAATCCTCTAATCGTGACCATTTGATTTGCATTTCTTGAGTGGTCGTCTGTTTAAATCAAATGCAAATTGGATGCATGCCTAACTCCAAATATAAACCAAATTAGGGCTTTATGAGACTTCCCTAGCTTCATGGAGCAAACCAAAAGTTCCATCTCATCAGTACTGGTTATAATTAAGCAATATCAAACTCAAGGTTGAGATGTTGTACTGAATATTAGCACTGCTGTGATTGGATCGTAGGCACAAGGCTGCAGGCCAACAATGTCAGCTGCAAATGTCAAAGTATTCATCACATTCAGAGTGATCCTGCTGACCACAGCTCTCCTAAAATATCTTGTCTCCTTTTTTATTGCACTTTATCCTGGGAATACCAGTTGTTGTATTTTGGGTCACTTCTTAATGTTTCAGTATGAAACAGTACATTTTGCTCCTGTTATTTCCATTTACATCTATATTAAAAAAGGAAATAATCTTCAGAAAAGGTAAAGGGGTAATAATGGATTTGAAGTGTCTAAAAATGTCAATTCTGGTTGGCGTTTTTTGTTTTGGATCTGAGAATCGAAAAAGACCAAGTACTTTGAGTTTTCTGTTGTATCTTTCATCACAAGACATACACTGATTTACACAAGTCTTGGATGTGATGTGAGTGATGTTGTTCTCCTACGTTACTCATGGAATGCTTCTCGTCCAATCAGATTGCTTGGTTGGAACTAAAAATACATCAATATATTGAAGTTATGTGAAAACTCAATCCCTAAGCTTTTAAAAATAAATGCATAAACATTTGACTTAAGCTTGCACTCTGTCACTCAACTGTTTGAAATAAATAAATGGTGATATCCACGCATCAAATCAGCGTAATTTTAAAAATGCAGAGCCTCCACTCTTCCTCTGCCCTTTTGGACGGGACACAGCCTATTCCACTAGAGTCAGCTGATGAGTATCAACATAAACACATCGACTGTCCACATGTGGGTGGCTCTACACGTTTCAGTTACTGAAGGGAAGACTGCCATGTGCGGGTGTATGGAACAGAAGAGAAAAGACAAGGACAACTTTTGTTTGGTAACCCTTTAAATTAAGGTCACAATATTATAAGCATACTAGTTAGTAGCATAATGGCTGCTTATTAGGAATGGGAGTCTTTGGGTGTCTCACAATTCGATTTCGATTCTTGGGGTCAACATTAGATTCAGAATCTATTATCGACTCAAAATGATTCTGGATTCATGATTCAAAGTCTATTTTTGAATTAGTACATACTTCAGGATCTTCTAGTCATCTGTGAGACTGGCTGAATTTGATGCTGCTCGTTTGGCATTCTATCGAGTTCAAGAGTTAGCATTAGCACTTAACAGGGAGTGAATGATTAGCCAAAAATATATATATACTTTTGGAAGTTATGAATCAATTTAAAATCTCAGAAGATAAGAATCTCGATCGTTACATAAATCTATTCTTTGTCCCTGCTCTACTGCTTATTATTCATTATCAAGCGCTTATTTGTACCTTACTTCTGTTGGAGTTTGGCAGTCTTTACCTTCTGATTCAGTCATGTAACTTGATTTGGCACATATACACACGTAAACACACACATCTGTCCCCACCCACACACACACACACACACACACACATCTGTCCCAACACACACACACACACACACACACACACATCTGTCCCCACCCACACACACACACACACATCTGTCCCCACCCACACACACACACACACATCTGTCCCAACACACACACACACACACACACACACACACACACACACACACACACACACACACACAAATCTGTCCCAACACACACACACATCTGTCCCAGCACGCACACACATGATTTGGCACATATACACACGTAAACACACACATCTGTCCACACACACACACACACACACACACCTGTCCCAACACACACACACCTGTCCCAACACACACACACACACACACACACACACACACACACACACTTGTCCCAGCACGCACACTGGTTCTCAGATGCTGCCAAGAGTAAACCTGATCCAGCTTTCTAAGTGTATTGTGGTTGGCATTATTGTGTTAATCCAGCTATCTGCGACCACTTGGCCTCTCATTCATACATACACACACTCACAAACACACCATGGTATCAGAGTTGCCAAGCAAATTGCTGGCCTTTCAATCACTACAACTTTGAGCTCAGAAGTCTCTTCAATATGTGGACAGGAGGAGCTGCAAACTAGCTCATGAGTGGACGGCTCATTCTCGCACATGCCCCTTATAACGCCTGCAGGCTGCAGGGCATGCACTCTGGTGTTTTTCTTCAGAGCACACATCAGTTTCACAAGTTTGAGCAGGACACAAAAATATGTGCTCTCAGCTTGAATGTCTGGATGACGACACTGCTGTTTCTCTTTGAGGTGTGTCCAAAGGGGGGGGCTTTCATATGGATTATTTTGCTGGGTTAGAAAGTCTGCAGAAGTAAGCAGTGCAAGGAGAAACAATTACCCTAAGAAATATAAGAACACCCTCAGAAAACTGTGGGCACAAATCGACCCGCGGTTATTAGGGGTGTGAATGAAAAGTTTAGTAAACAAACAAACAAAAAAAACCTTTCTATTGATTATTTGAATAGGTCGTGAATAATATTTAAATGGTTAAACACCTTGTTTAATGCTTCAACACTTTACTGCTAAAAAGAATCATTTCTAATAACTCATGGCTGTAATAACATCACATTTAATGATAACCTTGAGAGTTTTAAAGGAAGAATGTATGACTCTTTGATCCAGTAGATGGTGCCCTTGAGCACCAGCATGAAACCACCTCCGCTATTCTGAGCAACACACCACCAACCCCTTCACTTTAACATGAAGGAGTTATCCATAAGAACGCACCATAATTAAGCACCATAAAGCGCAAGCAGGGGACAAAATTGTCCTTTGCTCGAGCTGCAACTGCCTGTGGCCTGCGTTGTTGTGTTAGCATGCTAATGTTAGCACACTTTGGTTAACTTGTAGCTTCACATTCCATGTTCACTGACAAAGAAGGACTGGGATTTAACCACACTTAATGTGACATCCAAATAATCAGTGAGTATGTTCTTCTTCTTCTCTCTAGTCCTTGACTAAAACAGCTTTTATACACAAGGGGAGGAGTCGGCCGTCCCGTCCATGTAAACACAGCTCTGACAACAACACAGCCAGCGGGACTCGAGCTTCTCACTTGTTGTAGACAGTCATGACGCAGAGACACATTTACATGCCGCACATTCTTCCTTTCTGCTCTGGACTCTGACCACCTTCGGAGAAGTTTTTCTTGCTTTTCCTTTTAGGAATGACTCGTGTGTGCCACCAGGTGAAACTAACAACCCTATAGTGGAACATTCTGTATGAGCCCTACATGGCCTAATGGTGCGTTCCAGTTGATCTTGTAAGTGGGAAATTCCCAGTTCCCAGTCGGCAGTGTCAACTGGAACGCCCCCTGAAGTCGTAATTACAACTCGGAAACTCTGAGAAAAAAAAGTAGCCCGAGTTCAGATCCAATATGGCTGCAACGTGCATCTCAAGGGACGTTTAAGATGTAACTGTTGACTTTATTAGCAGCTTAGTCGTCTTTTTGTGTAATTAAATCAATCAGACCGATGGTATCGTGCAAGTTCTCTCTGTGGAGGTGTTTACATGTTTGGTCAGAAACTATCACGTAGTGTGTTGCTATCGTCTGGTATTAGCTAACAAAACAAAGGTACTCCTGGACGCGTCCATGTTGCTTTTCCGACTTGCAACTGGAACGCAGTTACCTCGGGTGTGACGTCATTCCCAGTTCCGACTTCCGAGGTAAATGGAACGCGGCATAACACCCCAGTATGTTGCCCAGCTCCTCCTCCCATACCCTCCCCATAGGCTTCTCAGGTCGTCTGACCAAAATGTACTGGCCGTTCCCCATACCCGTTTTTAAACACATTGTGACTACTTTCCAAGCTGTCTCTCCCGGTCTGCATCAATTGTCTTATTTGTTCTGCTTTTATTTCTCAGTGGCATTTCCTTTTTAAGCATCACTGCCCTTATTTGTTTCATTGTTATGATTTTAAACTGTTCTCCCCTCTGCTCTTTATTGTTCTCTGCTATTTTATTTTATTTTATTGTAGTTCTTCTAGAGTAAAATCCATATATTCATGAGCACTATTTCTCTACTACCTGAAGAATCAAAGATTACTCTGAGAGGTCGGTTCTCTTAAGTTCATACGTAGTATAAAAAATGTACTATATAAATAAATCTTACGTATACACACGAGGTAGGGAGTTGACCAACTGCTGTCACTTTCTTTGCATTTGATGAGATTTGAGGTTCCTGCTTTCCTCAGGTAACCTTCCACACATGTGTAGCGAAACCGTTCACCCTTTTGGAAACAGGTCCTAGGTGGAGGTTCAGTCAGAGGCATTTGAGGAATTTCTGGGCAAGGACAGTTGATGTGACCTGAAAGAAGAAGAAAAAAACAATCATGAGACGGCAACAACAGAAATGAAATGGTTTGTGATGTCTGTGATCGGCGTGACCCCAGACTGACTTGAGGTTATCTTAGAATGAGGACCACACCTAAAACCCGTTCTGATCTTTGAAGGCGATCCTTTGCACTGCATTTTTAATGGACTCCAAAGCTCATTCAGTGAGCAACTAGTGATGCCTTAGTGTTCTACTGAGCTTACCTGTAATGAAATGTGCTTAATAAATAAAAAAAATTATATTTCTAAGTGACAAAAGGGAAGTGAAATGACAGTTTTCTCAATAGATTAGGCTCATATTTTGAAGCAGTTTTAACATTCTTTAATGTTGTTTTTGTCACCGAGTCAGTCAACCCCGGAAAAGTTTCTACATTGTTGTTGTCAGTGACTGCTGCTTTACTGCTCTGTACAATTATTTTCCGACTCGCTGAATGCTCCTTTATTCTGTATCATCCTCAGCTTTTTAGATTCAGATTGCAACATGAGGTCAAAGTTTACAGGGACAAATCCAGACTGTACAGTACAGCAGTACATGTAGGAAATGGAAATCCCCTCTTTTTAAAATGGTTGGTTCCCTTTTGTTTTTTATTGACATCCAAGTTGATGGTGAGCCCTTTACCAGTTGTATCAGGCTGGGTAAAGCTACTCCAGGACCTCCATAAAGTCAGGATGCCAGACAAAAGAAGGCTTTTCATCTCACAAGTGACATGTTAGTAAACCTTTTTCAGTAAACTCCAAACAGATGATGGGAGCCAGACAGAGGAGGGGAATGTTAGCCGAGGCTTATTCACTTAGCCTGTCAGGGGCCCATCCATTTCTGTGGGCGGCCCCGTGTACATATGCAACAAATATGTGCCTGCGTTGCATTCATAGAAATGTCTAGCCTCACTTTTAGTCTTTCATGTTAAGTCATTTCACAATACATTCTCCACAAAATGACTGCCATGTGTTCCCTCACTCCGATCATTATCTCACTTGCCAACTCAGCAGACTTCACAAACATCCCCTGTTTTCGATATTGAAGGCCTACAGGCTACATGTGTGGCCCATATTTTTGAGGACTTGTGGACTATGTTGCTTGTGACCACTCAGATAATGAAAACAAGTTTAGAAGTTGTGCAGTGTTTGAGTCATTATAGTGTACATTTGTAAACAATTGTACACATAATTATATTCTACACAATCTGTCGCATGTATGTACCACAAAAATGAAAAAGAATAACCCTGAATGAATGAGAAATAATAATCTGTTGTGAAAAACAAATAAACTGTTCAGAAATTTGTACTTCTGGGATGATTAGAGAATTAAGATAAATTATCCTAGTTAGATAAAAATAATTATCATTGGCTAATAGGCCACATGGAGGTGTAGAAAGTAGGCTATGTTACAATATTTCGCTGATATGTGTCGTGGTGTGTAAAAATAACAACAGCCACACAAACCTAGTTAACAATACAACATGAAATCCTTTTAAAATGTGATCTGTTTATTTAACACTTACCGCTGTTAGAGCCGTGCGCAGCTCCGAGCACACAGATTATCACCATGCCAAGGGAAATGAATGAAGGGGAACCCAGATCCATCTGACACCTCTGTGAGCATGAAGACCTAAAACATGTTCGCCAAATACACCGAGACCCGTGAAGACCATCCTCAACCCTTTTCACCCAGCTGCATATAGCACTTCTGCTTTCACTTTCTCTTCTTCTTTTCTCTCTGCGATGGACGCCCAAAAAAAGAGAAGATTTTTTAAGTACGTACCGCCACCTAGAGGAGTGACTGTGCATGGTGAAAAGATAGATGGTTAGACAAGAGAGGAGACTCTGTTCACAAGCAGAGTCCAATAAACCAAATCATAAAACAAACAAAGGTAAAACTATGTAACACATTGGAATGAATCACCCCAAAAAAGTAAACAAAGAGAGATTGTCATCTGGCCCTAAATAGAGATGACACAGTGGCAGAATAGCCTACCTGAGCACCTTGACAGACTGATCCAAAAGTGAGGAAGTGTTTGACGATGTAGCCTACAGACTCGACAAGAAGGACTTCACAAAATGACGTGTGTACCTGCTGGGTGAGGTACATTAGTGTTTAAACACGGCAACACGTTATGTGAGCAGCTGTTACTGATCCAACAGCACAAAACCCCCATAAACAATACAATCAATAAACAAAACCCCCATAAACAATACAATCAATAAACAAAACCCCCATAAACAATACAATCAATAAACAAAACCCCCATAAACAATACAATCAATAAACAAAACCCCCATAAACAATACAATCAATAAACAAAACACCCATAAACAATACAACCAATAAACAAAACCCCATAAACAATACAATCAATAAACAAAACACCCATAAACAATACAATCAATAAACAAAACACCATAAACAATACAATCAATAAACAATAAACAAAACCCCCATAAACAATACAATCAATAAACAAAACCCCCATAAACAATACAATCAATAAACAAAACACCCATAAACAATACAATCAATAAACAAAACACCCATAAACAATACAATCAGTAAACAAACCCCCATAAACAATACAACCAATAAACAAAACACCCATAAACAATACAATCAGTAAACAAAACACCCATAAACAATACAATCAGTAAACAAACCCCCATAAACAATACAATCAATAAACAAAACACCCATAAACAATTCAATCAGTAAACAAACCCCCATAAACAATACAACCAATAAACAAAACACCCATAAACAATACAACCAATAAACAAAACACCCATAAACAATACAATCAGTAAACAAAACCCCCATAAACAATACAACCAATAAACAAAACACCCATAAACAATACAATCAGTAAACAAAACACCTATAAACAATACAATCAGTAAACAAAACACCCATAAACAATACAATCAATAAACAAAACACCCATAAACAATACAATCAGTAAACAAAACACCCATAAACAATACAATCAGTAAACAAAACACCCATAAACAATACAACCAATAAACAAAACACCCATAAACAATACAATCAATAAACAAAACACCCATAAACAATACAATCAGTAAACAAAACACCTATAAACAATACAATCAGTAAACAAAACACCCATAAACAATACAATCAATAAACAAAACACCCATAAACAATACAATCAATAAACAAAACACCCATAAACAATACAATCAGTAAACAAAACACCTATAAACAATACAATCAGTAAACAAAACACCCATAAACAATACAATCAATAAACAAAACACCCATAAACAATACAATCAGTAAACAAAACACCCATAAACAATACAATCAGTAAACAAAACACCCATAAACAATACAATCAATAAACAAAACACCATAAACAATACAATCAATCCATCTGTGTATCACGTCGCCCATCACCACCATTCCAATAAAAGCCCATTTGAATTGAATTGAAGTTATTATCTTCTTCTACAGAAGCCATCGTTGTTAAATATGTAATAATAAATAATAGATAGGCCTACTATCTAGATCCAGGGTTCCCATACTTTTCAGGTCGTGACCCCCAAAATAAGGGTGACAGAAACTGGGGACCCCCCACTGTTCTTTAAGGTGTTTAGTTAGGTATATAACGTAGCGACAGCCACACACACACTAATAAACCTATCCAAAAACTAGTAACACAAAATAATACAACTAAAAAAACTATAAACAATGTACACATTCATTTCATTTCCATTTCACTAAATGATACTGTCTTATATGACAACGGACTACTTTTTGTATATTTACAAAAATGGGTAAAAATATATACTTTTGAATGATTTTTTATTTTTTATGGAAGGCATCTCCCACCCCCACTTTGGGAACCACTGATCTAGATGCTATAAAGCAAGAATAGGCTAATCATTTTAACAAACAACCCTGAAATGATTTACACTCACAGCTCTCTAGGCATACAATAACCATTGACTGTAGGCCTATAAAATATTAACACAACTTTCCCCCTGCTATCAATGTTCTCTCCCTGTCCTTATCTCAAGGAGAAGCTGTTCACTGTCTTTCTTTTTGTTACTTCATGACTATATGCTCAACATCTTCTGTGGTTTCCTTGTTAAAACTGTTACATTACCATTTATCACTCATCTGATATGACAGTGCACACTCTTTTAATGTAAAAACAAAAAAGCCCTCCGCCTCATGTAAATAAATCAATGTTACGAAACTTGATAATTTATTATCGTGCTGTTGCTTTAGCACCCTTTGCACTCCGTACCATTAGACCTTTGACTCATGTGGGCTATTTTAGTATTAAGGCCTATATTGTTGTTGTTTTTGAAATATTAATATAATAATATAATATATAATATAATATAATATATAATATAATTCAATGCGTGTACAGAGAGAGCTTACAGAAGTCAAATCCCATGCGTGTGTGTGTGGTTTGCACACATACCTGGCCAATAAAGCTGATTCTGGTTATATTTTAAGTCATCCGCCCGCTAGGTGGCGCCAGAGGGAAAACATCCAGAGCTCTGTCGCTCTTAGTTTAGTTGTTGTGTTGCTAACTTCCGCCTGCTCGCACGTTAGCTCCAGCTGCAGCTGAACCCTTTTTATTATTATTATTATTATTATTATTGGCACTTACATTGTGTTATCACTGGATACTCCTTAATCTGGTAGGTTGAAACAAGCAAACATGTGGTGTTTGTTTTAAATAATTAGTATTGTGGAGGTAAAAAAAGGAGTTTGGTAGCTCTGTTTGCATTAGCCAACGTTAGCTACATCAATATTTCAGACACTTTTCACCTGGCGTTTTGGTACCTAACCTGGACAAAATAATTGTAGATAAAGCCTTCGACGGTCTTTTTAATATAAATATATATATTTGTTGTGTTTTCATTCATCCAGCTTCCAGACTACGAGCATAAACTGAAACCTGAAGTACTCCAGACAGACATGAATAAGTTGAGGATGATTGTTTTGTATTTTGTGTCTGCAGGAATCAGTGCAGCAATGTCGCTGTATGATGACCTCGGTGTTGGTGCCAGCGACACCAAGACTGAAGGCTGGTCCAAGAACTTCAAGCTGCTGCAGTCCCAGCTGAAGGTGAAGAAAGCTGCTCTGACCCAGGCCAAGGTAAGTAACTTACAATGCAAGCTACAGAGACACTGTGTAAACCTAATGTGCTCACGTCCAGTGACTGTATTTATATGTGTGTGTATTTTTGTGTAGACCCAGCGGATGAAGCAGACCACTGTCTTGGCTCCAGTCATCGATCTAAAAAGAGGAGGCTCCAGCGATGACAGACAGATCTCAGACACTCCTCCACATGCTGCAGCTGGACTCAAGGTGTGTCTCATGTGGGGATCTGGTCATCAGTGTGCATCAGGCTGCTTGATTGTTCCTGGATTTGATATGACTTGATCTTGATGCTGAATGAAAATACGTGTTATTAAAATGTGTATGCACAGCAGAATATTTGTTTGTAGGGGTCGACCGATATTGTTTCTTCACGGCTGATACTGGGTACTAGTAGTTCATGAAACAGATGACAGATTTTTGGAACTGATATGCGTTTACAGTAAAACACAAGACTGTGTTTAAATGCTCAATTGGAGACTCTCCTCTGATTGAGTGACTATTGATTGGCTATTACAGGTATGACTTCTACTGTAGCCAATCAGATTGTATTGTGGGCGGGGCATTCGGTGAGACAGAGTGGTGAGTAAAACAGACCCAGAGGGAAAGACAAAACTGCAGCGGAGGCAAAGTAGGGCACTTTTTAATCAATTTATTTTATTGGCGATAAATAACACAAAATGCAGATACAGATAATCGGCCAAATGTCACATAAAGGCCCCTGATAATTAACCAGGCCCATTACCGGCCGACCCCTATTTGTTTGTGATGCATCTACTCATAGGCTCAACTTGTTTTCTGCCCTAAAATAAATGTAAAAACCATCAAAAATAACTCAACAGCTATGTTTGTAGAAAGAAACCTTTTTCTCACTCTTGTGTGTGTTTGTGTGTGCTGCAGGATTCAGTGCCAAGTGGTTTCTCCTCTAGTGATGTGCTAATCCCGTTGGCGGACGAGTATGATCCAATGTTTCCCAACGACTATGAGAAAGTTGTGAAGCGGCACCGGGAGGAACGACAGCGACAGAGGGAGCAGGAGCGACAGAAGGAGATAGAGGAGAGGGAAAAGTATGATCATACTTTACTAATAGGGCTTTCACACTTGCAGAAAACTCCTGAAAAACTCCTCATATTTGCAGGAAGAGCTCCATGTTTGTTTGTTGCCATCAGCCATATTTTTTGATGAGTCTTTTAATCTAAAACTTGTTGTGTTGCAGGAAGAGGAAAGACAGGCATGACACTGGAGCTCCAAGTGGTTTCTCTCGTTTCCCAACAGCGGAGGGCGATTCTGATGAGGACGATGAATACGAGAAAGAGCGAAGGAAAAGAAGTGAGTGTTTAAACCCCGTGTTTAAAGGTGTACAAAAAATAAACACCATCCTGGGGTTTGTTTGATTTTCAAGCTTGATACAGATACAGACAGTTGTTGTAACAGTGATTCCTGCTGTGAGTAAGAGCTCTAGCCTGAAGGCTGGCTGTGCACCGAAGAGCTAGTCGGTTTTTGTCATCGCCTGATTTAAAGCTATTGTCCCTTAAGATGATTGGGGTCCACTTTTTGAAGAGATTTTCAGTTTTAAAAATCAAACAGAGTTAGAGATCAACTGCAGGAGTAAAAAAGACTATGACATGCCATTTTCTCAAATGAACCTTTTGAGATATTTCTTGTTTAGAAAACTTTAAAGTGTGGCCTAACATGGTAACATTCTATAATTTTACTTGTTGAATCAAAAATGAATAAAGTGATCGTTTAGGAGAAAATTGCTCAGTGGCAGATATACAGTATAACAGTATATTGGGGCGGCTGTAGATCATTGGCATAGTCTCTATACTGGCAGGTCGGGGGTTAGATCCCCAGCTCCTGCAGCCACATGTCTGGTGTGTCCTCATACAAGACACTTTACCACAAGTTGCTCCCTCTGCTAAGGCGGAGTATAAATGTGTATGAATGGGATTAGTTACTTCTGATGTGTAGGTGTGACGTGAGCTGTAAAAGAGCTTTGAGTAGTCAGAAGACTAGAAAAGTGCTTTACCAGCTCAAGTCCATTTACAATTTATAGACACACGTTTGTAGATAACATTGAACATCAGTTAAATGTGAGGATTATATCCTTTTTAAAACGTGCACGGTGACATGTCTAATGCTTGGCTACCATGAATGACATGTTTCCCGTTGAGTTAACGTGTAAGCAATGATCATAATAACAAAGAAAAGTCTTCTTGTTTACACAAACTTTAATGTCTTGAAGTGAAGAACCAAAAACTTATCAAACGTTTTAACTATCACCATGTGAAAACCAACACAACAAATCATCTATCTTACACTCTCTCTCTCTCTCTCTCTCTCTCTCTGTCTCTCTCTCTCTCTCTCTCTCTCTCTCTCTCTCTCTCTGTCTCTGAAAGGTATAGGTGGAGCAGCAATCGCCCCTCCGTCTTCACTTGTTGACAGGGATGGTAAGTGTCATAAGTTCTCTTGTGCTCTGCTCAGAACTCCTGAACAATGTTCAGACAAACAGAGAAGTAGCAGCATTTTATTACATGGTAACCCTGAAGACGAGGAGGAAAGAGTTGTTTACAAATGAAGAAATTAATAAAAAGTTGTTTGTATTTATTTGTGTCTTTCCCGATGATCACCGAGAAAGTACTCAACTCTGACACAGATGTTAAGAGTACTTTTTAAGTGTTTCATCAGTGGCAGTCAGCAGGGGGAAGCATAGTCTACATGATCAGAGTTCAGTTCTCTTTCACTTTGTCAGTGTCTGTGAAGAGCTCTATTTAAATGTTTTTGTGTTGTTAGGCCCATCTTTGTACTCGTATGAGGATGAAGGACGTCCTGCCAGAGGCTCAAAGGCTGCCATCCCTCCACCGATGTACGAGGACTCAGACCGGCCCCGCTCGCCACCCGGACCAACCAGCTCCTTCCTGGCTAACATGGGGTGGGTGGGACACACATACACACACAACAAAAACACACAGGCAGGTTTACACACAATCATAAACATTCATTTGACAAAATATAATCTACAAATAAGACTAAACTTTCAAATATTATAGAGAAAAAAAATCCAACTCATGTAATTGCTCTTTGTTTAGCTCTTTGATTTACTTTTTTATTCCCATCAGGTGTAAACTACAGAATGTCATTCTAACCATAGCCTACATTTCTGTTTCTGTTCACACACTTTGTCAAGTCAAAGTCATCTTTATTGTCCATTTTTCAAACATGTGCTAGACATACAGAAAAATCGAAAAAACATTTCTCTCTGAACCACGGTGCAAGCTAAGTATAAAACGATTTAAAAATATAATACAAACAACAAATATTAGGATAAAAAAAGATATTTAAAAAAATTACAAGATAATGCGCAAAAATATGTGCATTCAAAGAACAACAAATGTGCATGGACATGAAATCAGCTTATCAATAAATATAAGACACTAGTATAGTGGAAGAAAAGTATTTTAAAGTCCTTTTGTCATTTTAAAGTGACTGATCTTTCTGTCTTGCTAAAGAGGACTTGTAAGTGTTTTATAAAGTGACATAGTGTAAAGGTCTGCCTCACACCTGCATTATTTACGAAACCATGAATTTCTACAGATTTATCTTTTCTTTTTATTACTCTTTCTCTTTGCACAGGACTTTCTATTTGTTGCAGTCAGCAAATTTGCTGCGCATTTTGATGCCAGGAAACGATTAAAACCTACAAGAACTGAGTAATTACACAGAAGTACAGGCTTTGTTGTATTAAAGGGCAACTTTACTAACAGCTTTGATGGCAGCGAAATCATTAAAAGACAATTTTAGTCGATCCATCAATCAATTCATGCCCCTGTGCAAATCAACCATGTCTTTAATTTGTCCTGGAATTTTTACTTTACAAATGACAGACGTGGTAAATTAAGATAAGATAACATTTTATTGTCTGTTTGCACAGAAATTAGTCTTGCATTACAAACTCAGAAATCCTTGCATCCCAATCAAATCACATCACACTCAAAAGACAACATAAAAACAGCATAAGTTAAAATCACAGTTCAGGAGTGACATAAATATATAAATAATTTTAGGAGATTGGCCATGAAAAAGTGCTCACAATTGAAGATTAAAAACACACATGCAGAGGCGCTGGAGGCCTAGCTTTTAGGTTGCGCTCCATGTATGGAGGCTGTAGTCCTCCAAGTGGGCAGCCTGGGTTCAAGTCTGAGCTGCGGCTCCTTTCCAGCATGTCATTCCCCACTCTCTCTCTCTCCCTGATTTCCCTTCTCTATCCACTGTCCTATTTTTAAAAAAAAAGCACAGATATCCTCTGCAATTCTTACAAATGATCAGGCGTCCCCAGGTTATACTAATCGCCTGCGAATAGGGCCTTAGATAGTTTTATCTCCGGTCCAGCTCCATGCTTTCAGTGTCTTTAGTCTGGTGGCTGGCTGCACTCTTCATAATGAGCAGCACACAGATATCCAAAGAACTACAAGCTTCACCTCAGAGGCAGACAAAAGCTGATGGGTCCTGAGTTTACTGAAGGAGTGACCTATAATTTACACTTTCACTTTTATTACCACTCCCGTACAAGGGCATAATAAACTGGTTAAAGAGCATTAGTATTGCACCCTTGTGATTGCAGTATAGGCTTGCTTATTTAAAACTAAATCGACTTTTCTTCCTTTCTACCCTCTGCAGAGGTACGGTGGCCCATAAGATCATGCAGAAGTATGGCTTCAAAGAAGGCCAGGGTCTGGGGAAGCACGAGCAGGGCCTCAGCACGGCGCTGTCTGTGGAGAAGACGAGCAAGAGAGGCGGGAAGATCATCATAGGTGACGCTGCAGAAAAACGTGAGTACTACCTTTCCTGTGTGTGTCTGCTAATTTACTCTCCTCTCATGGTCAGAGTTTTATACTATATGCAACATTCAGTTTGTCCTTGTCTACTTTTTGTCCTCTCACTGTGCTTTCATTCAAGACCTTTTAAGGTTTTTTGCATGTTGGCTTTATGCTAGTTCCCCCTTCCTGCTCTTATATGTGTGTGTTTTTTTTGTCTCTGTCGTTTTTTTTGCTACACACCTGTTTGTTTCGGCTCTATCAGTGACACCTAGTGTATGCATATATGTATGCAAACATTTGTACTTTTTCATTTGACATGCGGGTGTGTGTGTGTGTGTCTGAGCAGCAGGTTCCAGCCAGTCAGGTGTTGCTGAGGCTTCAGGCGGAGGCTTTTCAGGTTGGCCTCCATCTCATATTCTCTCTCTCTCCTGTTCTTACTTATTGAGTGTCCTCCCCTCTTAATATTTAATTGTAGAGGAGTGTGTGCGTGTTATGCATGTTTTTCCCCTTTCAGAGATGTGTACTAAGAAAAGACTTTAATTTAATATTGTCAGATTCCTTTAACCGATTCTACCGACCCTTTGACAGTTTTAAAATAAAGCTACATTCACAACACCAATCAGTATAGATTGTTGCGTTTATATGGGGTATGCTGATTTACGTTCTTCCATTTAGTAAAACAATAATTTACACCATTTACAAATTTGACTGTTAAATAAAAGGCTGTTATCACCATCTATCAGAGAACTAACTACAAGATAAGATTTGATTTGAAGTATTGATGTATATTTCATCCTCTTACTCATTTTTCCAGTAACACTAACATTTGTTTTGCAGTTGAGTGACCTTTAGATGCGTTTCCAGCATAATAAAAAGCAGTGCTTTGAAATATGCAACAAAAGATTTTATATCAGTTTGGTTCAGTGAACAAATAAAAGAATTGTTTAATTTTATCAAATGTATTGAGTCAGTCTCAGTGCAATACGATAAAACTTCTTGTGTCACACCTTCAGTTGCTTCACTCAGCTCACCAACAGCCTGTGAATATTTTCTTTAGAGGAAGGATAAAAAAAAAAAAAGACCTTTTTCTCTGTTTCCATCCAAGCAGCAGATTCCTGTAAGAAGTCAGAGGCCAACCCGCTCACAGAGATCCTCAAGAACCCGACTAAAGTGGTCCTGCTCAGGGTATGTCTGTGTCCACGGTGTTCTTGAATGCTATTTCCGAGATTAATCAAATGGTGTATGGACTTGAGCTTTTAAAGCACTTCTACACTGAAGGTCACATCTACCAATTTACACACTGATGGCAGAGGCTGCTATGTAAAGTGTCCATCAGAATTAACTAATACCTTCATACACATTCAGGGTGGCTGTGGCTCAGTGGGTAGAGTCAGTTATTTCCTAACTGGAAGGTCTTGGGTCTAATCCCCAGCTCCAGCAGTCACATGTCCGATGTGTTCTTGGGCAAGACACTTAACCCCAAGTTGCTCCTGCTGCTCCGTCAGTGTCATATGAGTGCTTGTGAATGGGGATAGTTACCTCTGATGGTCTCTTCGCACAGCAACATCTGCCATCAGTGTGTGAATGTGTAGGTGTGACCTGCGGTGTAAAAGCACTTTGAGTAGTCAGAAGATTAGAAAGCTCAAGTCCATTCATACGCTGCCAACAAAGCAGTGGGAGCAACTTGGGGTTAAGTGTCCTGCCCCCACATCAGACATGTTGGTGTAGGAACTGGGGATCAAACCCGGACCTTCCAGTTTAGAGACGACCAATTCTACCATTTACCCACAGGCGCCCAATACATAGATTATATATCACCTAAAAATACTGCAAAAACCTCAAAAAATTGACATTTAAGCAGAGAAACATAATGTAAAAAAAAATTCTTCATTTCTTCGACTGCCCTATTCAAGTCGTCCTAACCCGCTGTATTTTGTTCCTGTAGAACATGGTGGGCCCAGGAGAGGTGGACGAAGACCTGGAGGGAGAAACGAAAGAAGAGTGTGAGAAATACGGCAAAGTGACCAGATGTGTCATTTTTGAGGTGAGAATCGAAGGAGGCTCGAGTCAGGATGGGTGACAAATCTACTGATCAAAGAAAAAGGCCACTCGGGAAAATAAAATACCGCTTTGCTTCTCAGATTGCAGAAGTGATGGATGATGAAGCCGTGCGGATATTTCTGGAGTTTGAGAGGGTGGAGTCTGCCATCAAAGGTTAGTGTCTTCTTCTTCTCAGGAGGTTGGAGTATAGCTGACCCCGATTCAGATTGTTTGCATATTAATACCAAACTACATGGGTCTCATGTTGCACCTGTAAAACACAAAGAAACATTCAGAGTACTTATTTTTCTGCTTTTTAAATTTACATCACATTTTAACTATCTTTTATTATTTATTAACAAAACTCATTATCAAGGGGGCACAGATGTCAAACCCAATGTACTGAAGCTACAGTCCTTCAAGCTGGCAGCCGGGTTCATGTCCGACCTTCGGCTCCTTGCCTGCATGTAGTTCCCTACTATATCCACTGTCCTATCATTAAAGGGCACAAAAATTAATAAATAAATAAATAAAAAAAACATCATCAACGGCTCATAAAGAGTCACAGGTCATTTAACCAGATGAAGGATTTTGTTTTGCTTTAGAGATGCAATGACCATAGCTCAGCTCCCATATCCAGAATCCCTGCTGAAAGTTACTGATTTGAATAAGAATCTGTTTTATTTAGTGTTTTTTTAGCGCCTCAAGAGAGGCCAGTGGATAGAGTCAGAAATCAGGGAGCGAGAGAGTGAGGAAGGACATGCCGGCTGCCTGCTTGGGAGGCGCATTAACCGCTAGGCTACCGTCTGTTGTTTTTGAGACCTTGACAGGTAATAAGGAATCATGGCTGAAAAACAAGCTCAGCAGTTACAAAAAAAAACCTTTAAGCAGCTCAGCTCCCAGCCCCTCAAAGTTTCCTG
Organism: Labrus bergylta; assembly: GCF_963930695.1. Lineage (NCBI taxonomy): Eukaryota > Metazoa > Chordata > Actinopteri > Labriformes > Labridae > Labrus > Labrus bergylta. The sequence goes on along the minus strand of NC_089217.1, from coordinate 16,025,086 downwards.
TGTCAATCAAAGAGTTTTGGAGACATAATATTAGTCATATGAAACTCTATATTTAGTGTTTACTGTAAAACATTACTTTTAATCAGTTGGTCTTCATATTTAAGAGGAGGAGACCACTGTGGATTATTCTGCTCCCTGTAAACCTTACAGTTATCATGAACCTAGCTCGATTACTTCTGTAACTCGGGGTGGGAGTTGCAGGGTAACTTACGATACGATATAGTGTGTATATATATATATATATATATATATATATATATATATATTCACTACAATTTGGTGTTAGTTTCACCTCTTATCATGCTTCAGCTCTTAATTTCTTTCCACCGTTGTGTAATATTACAACGCTGTCAACTTCGTCTTTGGTCTCTAAACTTCTGTCCATGTTCTCTCATTCATGTCACAAGTGCCACCATGAGGAGTCTTGACCCAGTGACTCTGAAAGCTGTTTGTTGCAATGTTTATTTTTTTTTATAAAATGTAGAAGTTTTGCACCAGTGATTCAATATCTGTATCACACGAGTCAGGACGGCGATATATTGATGTATTGGTATTTTCTCACACCCACAATCTGTACAAAAACAATACAGAAGTGCTGATATTCAATGACAAAATGCAAGTAGACTCTGTGCTTTCTTAACTGAGTCTATGAGTCAGGACAGAATATATAAAGAGGCTACACCGAGACCTTTATCTTCCATCGCAGTAGATTTGTATGTGGCCTAAAAATGGCCCAGATGTCACAGGAGCTCGAGAAGCCCCCAAAAAAATAAAACAACTTGACCTCTTGTTGATGCTCCAAACTTTGCATTTGTCGTCAGAGACAATTTACCCGATGGAAAACCATCATCTCCCAGTTTCCCATTCCCATTTAAAAAATCAGAGCAGCCGTTCTGCCCATCATCTTTGCATAACTGCGTCACTTTCCTCTTCATTGTGTAACTGCTCTGATGATGTGGCTGACGATGTGTCCATTACTAAATGGGTTGGCCCAGATCAGAAACAAGGTGAGACTCGGCTCCCTGTGGGGTTACATCACACGCGGCCCAGGAACCCAGTCGTCCCCCTGCGGCACCGTCAGCACCGCGCTGACATCACAGCTCTGAGAAAGCGGGACAGACACTCAACGAACAGAAACGGAGGGACACAGTCATACACATTACACTCTTTGGCGATGATGAAACATTGTATTTCTCTTAAAGAAGGAAAGTGTGGTTGGTGCTTAGCGGCCCTCTGCAGAGGTCAGGTCAGTGACAGGTTGGAGATGACCTCGGCATGAAGAGTCTTGGTCAAGGAGAGTGTAAACTCAGTTTAAGTTGATTTTCTTTTCTGGCTGTGGGTAATCTGAACTGTGTGACTTTATCATGATCATTACAGGGTGGAGGCATTCCAGAGGGTATTTTATTTTAATTCTCCATGAACATTTTGGACATTGTGCAGCTGGCTGTTAATAAAGGTGCCAGTGTGATATTTGGCTCATGTGGACTTGACATGGTTTGGGGCGCCGGTAGCGTTGTGGTTAGTGTGCACGCCTCATGTGCGGAGGCTGTGTACCTCAAAGTGTGTGACCTGGGTTTGAGCCCGACATCTGGCTCCTTTCCCGCATGTTGTTCCCCACTCTCTCTCTCTCTCTCTCTCTCCCTGATTTCCGGCTCTATCCACCTCCGATCTGCAAAATAAAGACAAAAAAGCCCCCCAAAAATAAACATTAACGGACATGTTTTATCGTAGCGTACCTAATCCGTTGGTATCGCATCTTATTGTATCACGTCGTATCCTATAGTGTCGTATTGCATCGTATCTTATCGTATTATATCACACAGGTATATTATTGTCCATTATTTTCACCCATTATTTTAATGTAATTTTCCATGAACATTTTGGACATTGCGCAGCTGGCTGTTAATAAAAGTGTCAGTGTGATATTTGGCTCATGTGGACTTGACTTAGAACTGACATCTTTTATCGTGTCACATTGCATTGTATTTTATCTTATCGTTTTGTAACTAATCGGTTGGTATCGATTCCAATTGTATCGCAAAAAACCCATTTTCACTTTCCTGCTGTGAGTTAGAAAAGAAGATTAATAACACTTTCATGTCTCTCAGATAAATAAGTAAAAGATATAGTTAGCTTAGCTAAAGACGGTAAACGAGAAGAACCAGCTGTCTGAAACGGTCAAAGAAGTTTTTCCTACAATCTAAGATGACGTGTAAAAACTTAACTTCATAACTTATTCTCCAGGCCCTGACATTTTGTGAAATTAACAAAACTCCTCATTGACTTTTAACTGGATGAATGTATTTAATTTGTGTTTAATTGAACAATATAATATTAGATATAACCAGCTGCTGGAGCTGTTTGAGTTGAAGCTGACCACTGATCACATCCGAGTATTAGTACCGAAAAACATTGTATAATACAGTTTGGTTTGTGTACATATTATGAAGTAATGATGTCTTCTCTATGAGTCATGGGAAACTTTAAAGAAGAAGAAAAAAAACACCCAGATCCAGAGTTTTAAGTGTAAAAAAACAGACTGGCTGTGTTTTGAAAGGGGATGACTTGTGGGAATATTTCTTGGTTGGGTGCATTGATTTCCCGGAGTGTCTGTAGCGCCTCTTTTTGTTAACCGTCTCCTGGCTGTCGCTCCGGTTTAAACTACAAACATGAGAACAGTATCATATTCATCTTCATTCAACTCTTTGGACAGTACGTGTCTTCACCTGAAGGTTGAACCTGTTCCTCAAATAGAAAATGTTATTCTTTCACGATCACACACTGCATTCAGAGTAATTCAGTGACTCAGATAGTCTAATCATACAACATTACGCACTCTGTTTCGATGTCAGAACACTCGAGTTTATGTGCATGTACATGAATGAAACCAACGAGCCACAAGCAGTGTGAGATTGTTCATTTCATTGAGCGTTCACTCTGTCCTGTCTGTGCTTTTATAAGGAAAGTTAACTGTTTGTGTGTGTGGACTTAAGGACTCCACTTATTGTCGGGGCGTTAGTAGGCGCACACAGCCGATGACAGTCCTCGGAAATGACATTGACGTCAAATTTTCCCCTTTTTCCTAGAAGAGGATGAGCAAAGTTGTTTTTCTTTTTTGGAGCTTTTATCACCGCAGAGTGTTTGCATCACTCGGCTGATTGTTTGAGCCACAAATCAAAAACTCCTTTTCATAGAACAAGACACACACATTCACGGCCTTGGAGAATCTGCCGTGAAACTCTTGAAAATACATTTTGTCTTCATTATCTTGATGAACTTCTCTCTCTAGGAATAAATGATGTGACATCACGTACATTTATTTCCTGCAACTTGGGCTGAGAAGATGAAGACAGTTTAGTCTTTGATTCATCTTTGTCCTGCTGTTTAACATCCAAACAGGGAAAATAAGGATTTAAAGCAGTGGCTTTCAACTGGTGGGTCGGGACGCAAAAGTGGTCTATAAATGGATTTTAAACATATTTGTTTTGAACCGTCTGAGGAAAAATCTGCACAATAAGTCTGATTGGTTGAACATATCATCAGTTTGGGTCGCGATTTGTCATGAAGCAGCTGGTGGTTGGTCCTGAGGCTACCCCAGTGGAGAACCACTGATGTAAACAGCAAACATACACGTTAATGTCTATGTGGAAGAGTTTGCTGAAAGGCATTCTGGGACACTGAGAAACACCGGCTGTAAAATAAAGAAGAGTATTGTCGCCAGGAATAAGAAGATAAATTAACATTTTGCATTTCCAGAGTGTTGTCAACATGTTGAAGAAAAAAACAATGTGGAGATTGAGTCTGAACTCTGAGAATAAGTCCAACTTCATAAGTGTCAGCTACGAAGACTAAAAATCCAATCAGTTAAATTTCAATATTTCTCCATTGCAGGATCAACATGAATGTACAAAGATTATTGTACTTTCGTATGTACGTATTGAGGGCGGAGTTATGTTCAGATAGTTTTGGACTGTCAATCTGAAAAAGATTTTTGTTGACATTTTCCTCAGCAAATATTCACAACGAGTGATCTTTGACTTGGGATGTAGCCATTCACTTAACTCACAATATTATCCGTATCACGACATTGGGTTCACGATTTGATTTTGATTATCCACATTTTTGAAAAGACATGAATTCAAATCTTTTATTTCAGTTTTCTGACAATGAATTTGAATTTGGAATCTAAATATCAACATACAGTGTTGTTGTTTTCTTTTCAAGAAATGACTGATCATGTCTTGTGAAAAAATATCTTTTTGACACTTTTATTTTAAATAGAGTGATTTTAAAACAAATCCTGAATCACAAACAGGGACACGTTTTTTTTACATGAACAGAGCTGCAGCCTGTCTTTTGCATTGAAGCGCCAATAATCAAAGTTTTCATTTTCGCTTTTGAAAAGTGAGCTTGAACTTGTTACTCAGCAGCCCAAATATTAAAAACACCATGATGCACGTAGTCATCTCTGTGGCACTTGTACTCGTTGAGACAGAGGGGTTCCGATCACCTTTCTGTGAATTTGATTAATATTTTTTTGATGTCTCAAGCTCTGCAGGTACCACTTTGTCCACAGGGGGCGCCAAACACAAACCAAACATCCCTTGCATGCGCTTTAAACGAGATATCTTTGTATTTAACTCTATTCTTAAAAAAAAAAAAAAAAAAAAAAAAAAAAAACTTTTTCAGGGGTTGTTCTCGTGCCTGACAATGCCACAGAAGATACGACTTTATAAAGTAAAAGGATTTTTAGAAAGCCAGAAGAAGATTTTTTGTCATTTGAAATAATCCACAAATTCTCAACATTTCTGCTTTGTTCTCAAAATGCATGAAGAAAACATGTATATGTATAGTCCTCAGAAATGGCTGAAAACTGAACGCTATCACACTAGTGTATAACCTTGTCAAATAATCTGTGGGCACATTTTTGTGTGTGTGTTTTTTTGTTTTTTTTACAACAGTAGGTATGCTGTTATTGAAAGTTTTATCTGTGCACTCGGGTACACTCTGACCTCTGCGTCTCTCTCTCTCTCTCTCCTCTGCAGCCGTGGTGGATCTGAACGGCCGATATTTCGGGGGTCGAGTCGTCAAGGCCTGCTTCTACAACCTAGACAAGTTTCGTGTTTTGAACCTGGGCGAGCAGGTGTGATGTCAATCCCTCTGAACTCACATCATCATCACCCCCTCACTTGTACATATTACACCTTTTTTTTATATTTCCTGAACAGCTGTGAAGAGTCTGTAGGTAGTGATGAGGCATCTTGCAGATTATTGAGGCATTTGTTTCCTGTCATACCTTTGTGTCAAGCCAAAATAAAGGTTACAAACTATATATGTCCTTGACTGATTTCTTTTGTTATCTAATGTTATGTTCCAAACTCTTTAATGTTGAGTGTGTATCGGTGATTAAAAATCCAGCCTAGTCATGCTGACTGGAGTTTGGTTGTTTTTCAGCATCCCTGTATAAACACTTCCCTGCAGAATCATAAATTAAACTCCAGGCGCACACATCCTTTCCCGGTGCACCTCTTTGATATCCAAGAAGCCTAGATTCCCTCTCTTAATTCACTCCTGATATAACATTGGTTACACAGCAGCCATAACACGTCCCCAGGGCTCCACAGTCTTAACTTAGCCCTGATGGATTATGGGTAGGGGTAGGGGACTGGGACAGTGAGCCTCATTCAGACGTTATGTAAGTGCGCCAACAGGGCCCTCGAGGCTCCAATAATAATAAAAAAAAATATCAGGAAAGAACTCACCGGAGCAGGTTTAGTTCAGATCAGGAGAAACGGGTTTCACTGAAAAAACAACAGAAGTAAGAAATCCTTCATTCAGGTGTTTTGATCAGCTGAAACATTCCAGCTCAAGTAACAGGACTGTAATGATTGTTACTCAGAGCTCAGAATAATCGAAAACATGTTCCTGAAGAATGAATCTGATAAAGGTCTGCTATCTTAAAAGGACAGGAGCTTGGCTAGAAGATGAAATCTATTAAAAGAAAGCCTAAAATAACCCAAAAACGAATCCACGCAGAGTACAGATTACATCAGCTGAAGAAAACATTTGGTTGCTCAGAAGAGTTGATTGTGGGAATAATGATCCACATTTGAAAACCCTTTTTGTTTTCTAGAATCATGTAATCCAGCTCACTTTGTTTCTGTTTTTTTTCCTTAGAAAAACTGGATAGGATCAACCTGAGCTTGGACTATTTAAAGGTCCCATATTATGCTTTTTCTGGTTTTATATGTCCATTAGTGTGTTTTCCATGTATTGTGTGCATGTTTAGGCACATCTATTTGCAAAAATTCAAAGTCTGTGGAAACGCGGCTTCTCCTACGTCATCCTGTTAGCTGTAGCATTAGCTGCATGTAACGCTCGGTTCTAGCCCCCCTTGAAAGAAATGTGTCAGTGTGACGTCTTGTCAGTGTGAGATCACTGATCTAAGCCCATTGGCTCGTTGTGGTAAGCCCTGCAGCTCATGTTGCACGCCCGTTAACTTCTGTAGCACGCCCACGATATGCCGCAGCCTGCAGTAGTAGTGCTTAAGGTGCTAATGTTTTTGCTCCCCGGCCCTCGGAGCCAGAGTGGCTGAGCGACTGACCAATCAAATCAGACTTGGCACACGTGGGGACTCTGAACTTTGGCACTTCAGAGCCTTAGAGAGAGAGTCAGAAGCGAGCAGGTGCATGTCCACAAGGGGCACCACAATCCAGACAATCTAAAAGATTCCCACAGTGACTTCAAATGACATAAAAAATGTTCCTGTGCTGCATGTCATCCCCCACTCTCCCCCCCGCAATATTTCCCGTCTCTTTACATCTGTCCTATCTAACAAATGCCAAAAGGCCAAAGAAAGAACTTGGAAATGATATCCTTCGTCTGACACCATGTTGTATTGACGTCACTCTGACATCTCTGTAGAATGACACTACTCAGATTCACACAATACATTACACCCATTACAGGACGATTTCCTTTTTTTTAAAAATCCAAATACTAGTGCATATATATTCAAACATGTCATAAAATATTGACTGCTTTGTAAAAATGTTGTTTTGTTTTATATCAATGTAATGGTTTTTTTAATTTTCATTGTGATTTTAAAAGACATTCTGCCACAGACACATTACTGCCACACACATACATGAGTTCATGTTGAGTTTCAGGGTCAGCAGCACGTTGCTTATGGCTCCAGTCGAGGCCTGCAGTAGTAAGTGTGTGTGTGTGTGTGTGTATGCATAAATTGGAGCCATGCATGTGTAAAACTGATGGTGGGAGCGTGTCTTGAACGTGCACCGCAGAGCCGGGTGTTGTGATTGGCCGACAGTGGCCTATTTTACCCTGACCTACATTCCAGTGGGTGTGACCTGAGACGGGGTCAAAAGGTCATGATGTGTATGGTGTCACTCAAGAGGTTGGCGGTCACTGAATGTATGTTCGACATCCAACATGCAGCTGACGATGTCTCGATGTCTAAAGAGATTTAGTTAGTTAGACATAGGAAGTAAACAGTAACTCATATGTAATCATATATGAGATTGTATCACTCATGCATCAATGCATTGGTTTCACTATTGCATTGAGCTGCTGGTCAATGTAGAGCTGCCTTGTTTTTATGGTGTTTTCACACATGCAGAAAACTACAGAAATTTCTCAATTTTTTTGGGGTGAACTGATGAGATGTTCATGAAACTTCAGTGCAAATGTTTTCATCCCATGAAGGGGGAGCGACTGGTGCATTCTTTGTGCAGGTAAAGAAAGCGGCTCTGTACTCTTTCTCACTCGTTCGCTGATACTGTGACTAAGTCCAATTACACGTGGCATTGATATAAAAGTTAAGAAGCTGTCATACAGTGTCGGACTCTCGTCACTCCATCTACCATCAAGAAGTCAGGCATTGGGGGGGAGGCTTGATTATATACAGTTAACTGTTTTATTTTTCGTTGAGGACTTTTCTCGGTTATTCACTTTCATTGAGAAATAAACTATTCTTATTCCTCTTTCGTCCTTGATAAATATTTTATATGAAATCTTGGAAATGGTTCAATTTTAAGCAGGTTATGGTGCCGTAATGAACCGGGATGACCTTTGACCATAGACACATAGTAAGTAAGTTAACTGTATTTTTAGGATATAGAAATGTGATGCAGTCAGGGGGTGTGGCACTGCGTCTACTCAGGACATCAAAAAAAGTTATACTTATGTGCTTCTGTGCTGCAGGTAATAGTGAAAAATTGCTGATGGGCTAAAAAGCAAAAAAACAAAAGCACAAAAAACGTCCACAGGCTGAGATAGATGGTCTTTTTTATTCAGACATGAGTGGTCAAGAAAGTAGTCGGTAAATATATCGGCGAACGTTTCAGTCCTTGCTTGATGAGCACACACTGGAGCTGACTACCAGTTCGAAGCCTCTATTTTGGAATTTCCCACTTGATTTGGGTCAAAATTGACCATAATTGGACAAGAAGATGGGTATGCATTATTAAGCCCCCGGCCCTAATGACAGTTCGCCATGGTTACGAGCTGTAAATCACAGGTAGCCATTTGTCGTCTATTACTCTAAAGTAAAAATAAACCCATAAAATGACCATCATGTGGCATTGAAGAAGAGGAGGCAGGTATGGAGGCCATAAACTCATTCTGTATTTGTTTATGGAGGTTATGTATCAAGAAGTAGGATGCCTTAACAACCAGTGCAGTCACCTGGCCATTTGATAGACTACAGGTGCAAGACAATTCTGCAAAGGCATTTTTAGAAAGTGGTTGTGTCCACTTCTACTATGTAATCCATGTTAACACGAGAGGAGTTTCCACTTATATAATAGATTTTTAGCATCCTTTTGGGCTGAGTGCTAAAGAAAAGTTTAACATAGAAAGTCCTCTTAATGTCTACAATGATATCTTTCAGTTGGTAGCAAACTTAAAGTTTATTTGAACCAGTAATGTTTTCTCAGACAACAATACCAAACTTCTTTTTTTGTTATACTCTTGTCTTCACTTACAAGAAAGAGAGACGTCAATCAAAGCAGCTTTCTTTACCGTTTAAAGGCTTAATCAAGTGTTGTCCTTGTAAATATGATTTCATTACTCTCCATTCAACTAGGCCCATTTGGACTCAGCTAATTTTAGGGATTTTTGGCCAAGATGGACGAGCAGTTTTTCTCTTGAGACTAAATACAATCTGAGTCACGGTCAAACTCTCTGTGCTTCTATAAACTTTAGTGAAGGTAATCACGGTTAATTCATAAGAAAACTTTTAGACATAAAGCCTGAAGCAGTTTTAACCATCTTTATTCTGTTAATAAGTCCAGTTAAAAATAAGAATGCTACTTAAGTAGAATGAATGTGATAATCTTAAGAGCTAAAAGTCCACTTTCATCTCTGTCTCAGACTGTATTCTTGCTCTTTCTTTCTAAGGGTGAAGTTTAAAAATGTCTTTCACTATCAGCAGTTTTGTTTCACAATCACATATTCTCCACCTAAACTCTCACAGTTCAGACTGAGACACGTTTCAGGTCTGAAAGAAAGATCACAACCTGACCTTGACCAAGTGTCTTTGGATTCTATATGTGTCGTTAGAACATATGCAGTGATTATATGAGGAGGACATTCAACACATAAATATCACAACTACCCAGCTGCCCTTTGTTCAACTTGTCAACAGGAAAACGTTTGTTACTTTTATTATAAACCCATCAAAACAAGCAGGAAACATGTCACAATGCACTGAGGAATTAGGCGCGTAGCAAAAGTTTGGAGAGAGATCAGAACAAGAACAAGTTCAACTTGAGGCAACACAGGAATTTCAGCACACTGTAAAACATGAGAAACTACACTGAATTTAATTTTAATTCAATTTAGTGTAAGTTCTCCGACTGTAAAAAGAAAAACAGTAAGAATCAAAACTGAAAGTGTAAAACAGATCGAGGTCATAATGAGGTCAGTAATGATGAACTATATAGATGCACTTGAACTCACCAGCAAATAACAGATTTGTTTTGTTTTTTACGCTTCGCTGTATCATTAAGGGTTTGCACATTTTAAAATAAAGTTTAAAACACTGCAAGTGTGATGCGATGGTCTGCATGTGTGTGTATCTTCTTATCTTAGACTGTGATGTTACCCCACACACACACACACACACGTATTCACAGTCTGCCCTCACGGGGGTCAGGCTGAAACTGTAAACCAGCAGAAAGTCAATGTTATATTTAGTCTCAGTCCAGGTAGCTGCACGGATACACTGCAAAGAAAATGAATTGATTTATTTGGTCTAAATTAACTACCAAAAAAAGTTGCAATAACAAATTTGAGTGAGTTTATCAACAGAAATGATTTCGTTCACGTGATACACGAACGGTCAGAGTGGGGATTTTGAGGTTCATGCCAGATAGGACTATATTTAATCATGCCTGAGTCAATGGGGAACGTGAGAAGGCAGAGTGAGGAGATGTAAGACTGCCCGTTCCCTGCAGGTTTAATCTCACACTGAACAAACTCGAGCTTATGGTAGCACTTTACGTGGAGGTATGGGAGAACGTGATTATTTTGTGTTGGTTAAGGTGGAATAAAATGTAACTTCATTATAAATATCGCGGTTTCGAAACGGGAAAGTAAATATGTATCTCAATATATCTCAATCGCAATAAACAAACTAATCAACACGAGCATTATCCTAAAAAAAATGTTACTTCTTTCCCACTGATAAATATAATAGTCAAAAATAACTTAACTTGTAACTTTTATATCAATAAAAAAAGCTTGTTTTTAAATGAACGAAGCAGCAACGTGACTGCATGGAAAAAAACAGATGAAGGCATTTTCCAAATAACGCATACTTCAAATTTAGATGTTTATATTAAATCAAATGTTCATAGTTTGAACATGTTAATACGATTCTGATGATATACTGTACGATCAACCAAGTGAAGCGACTCATAATGTTTATGAACTTTTTCCACTAAATAACAATAGAAAACATGTAAACTCCTCATCCGGGTGATGCATTCCACCACAGTGTGGCGCTGTGGCTCCCTCTGTGTGCGTCATGTCGTCATCGCGGTCACGTTGCTTCCCGGCCGAGCGGGGTTAAATAGCGGATGTGTGCCGCAGACCGGCAGATTATCCCGGCTCAGTGTGTTCTGCCGACATTTCTCTGTACGACCCGGTTTCATTTCGCCTGAACGGACGAGGCTTATCTCCAACAACCACCGGTACTCCAGAGGTCTTTTTTTTTTAAGTTTTATTAATCAGGACTTTAGCGGCTCGGTTCCCGTTTTACTGCGCCGCTCTCCAGTTCCTGAGGAATGCCCCGGGAACTGACCCAGAACAGGATCCAAAAGATCTGGATTCCCACTAAGGATGACAAGCCGTCACCAAGAAGAGGTAAAGTCCTCTCATATTCTTTTAGCTTTCGTGTATTTTCGCATACTGTAACACACAATGATCAGTGGTCAGTTTCTGTCTGTTCTTTAAGGTTTCAGTTATCGGCTCCTTTTGTCTTAAAGACTTTGGAATTGTGTTGCTATGGTGATTGTAACTACTACTGAAGCGCGTAGCAACACGACACTTCTGTTCCTGTAATACCACCTTAAAAACGCCGGTTAGTGGAAGTGATAAAGTAACTTTAAAGCCTAATTTCTCTCATGTATTCTTCAATAGCGTATCGCCGCTTTAGCTGTATTAATGTTGGTTAAATACGACCCATTTCTGCTGTGAGGTGGGATTCTGTTTCTTACTCTTGTCTTTTTACTCATCTTCTTATCGTCACGGACCGCTCCGGTCACCATGGATACAACATTTCTCCGCAACCTGTGTCTGGTGCTTTAGAAAGGGTGCTGTCTTCTAATTGGTCGGAACGAAGCGCGTGTTGTGCATGGTGCGAGGCTGCAGCTGGAAATCAGAGAGTATAGGGATGAGATTATTAACAAGGGGTGTAGCCTATAGTATGCTCAGAAAACTGGGATTTTTAAAGTGATTAAGCAGTTTATCACCACTGAATATCATTGAGTTGCCTCTTCCTTTATCATTTGTTTATCAAAGCTGAGGACAGAATTTCAATATATGTAAATTAAACCAAAATAAAGAAAACCAAGCAACTCTCAGCCTGGTCCCTCTCATCCTGTTCTCTCAAATTTGTCAACCAAACTCGGATAAGTAGGTTTGTAAACATTGTGGCTCAATTATTGAACAACAGAGGAAGGTTTTCCCCATTGCTTATCTTTGTTTTTAAATGGTAAATGAATTAATGCTACAACTAAGGAAACTCAAAATCTTTATATAAATATCAAAGCAACTGTATGATGAAGATGACTACAATTATTATATTGAAATGGAGTAGCTGCAAATCTGGATTCACGTTTATGCTTCTGCTGCTCATTGATTATTAGGATATAGGCCTAGTGGTTTATTGATCTGTGAGGAGAGAATCACATTTTCTATGCTTTCATTTTCTTGTGCCTGAGATCTGATTTAGAATTCTGAGTTGGGTCAGCGTAATAAAACCTTTTATCAAAAGACAATTATTTTCAGAAAGTGGTAGGAGGAAATTGGATGGGATGCTCTACAGTAGCTGATACGGTGATGCAAGAGAGTGTTGGAGGATGATGAGTAAACAATTTGAGTGTAGATGATGTGGTTTTGTGTTCTACAGAAGATTAGCAGCAGTGTGAGCAGGTATGGATTAGCTCTCGTGGTCAGGCAATCTGCATTGCTGAAAATCTCTGGAAAATAACTTGCTAAGGAAATAAGGCATTTCAAGTCAGGACTGCTTCAGGGAAAGGTGAATTTCTTCAATTGTTTTTGCACAATTTTAGTGACCCTCAGAAAAGAGGGGAACTAGCAGCACTAACATATCTTAAGTTAAAGTCTCTCATGTGCCTCAAGGGTGGGGTTACAGTATATTTGGTCAATGTGAAGCAGCTCATCCTGGCTCGAGTGAGCAGGTTCAAAGAGCGCAGAAGTGGGTCAATGTGCAGTGAGATGTGAATTATGGTCTGGCGACAGCAGACGGCCACGTGCATGCTGGGAGTGTGTCAGCGTGAAGAGAAATAGAGATTATAGCTGCAGCGGTTGCTTTAATCACTGCTTTTGGCGAGGATGCCGCTCTTGATTTGTGTTTTTCCTCAGGTTGTGGACTCTCAGGTCACTGATTCTATTTGTGCTGCACTACATACTCTGCTTGTTCTGATGACATGTACACCTTTTGCATTCCTCTCTGCAGCGGCATGCGCTCCCCACTTTTCCAACGCCCCCACCGTCATCGTGATGGTGGGTCTTCCAGCTCGCGGCAAGACGTACATGTCAAAGAAGCTCACCCGCTACCTCAACTGGATCGGCATGCCTACCAAAGGTACACAAACACTCTTCAATCGTGAGCACAGTCAGTGTGTTTAGTAGCGTATCAGTTGCAGGGTGACACTCTGTTCCTAACAGCATAACTCCTGTTCCCACCTCCAGGACTTTGTGTTAATATATGTTGCTCCTTCTGCTTGTAGTGTTCAATGTTGGAGAGTACCGAAGGGAGGCGGTCAAGAATTACAGCTCCTATGATTTCTTCAAGCCTGATAACGAGTGTGCCGTGAAAATTAGGCAGTAAGTGCAACACAAATACATATAGCCGGTTTAATATATATGTATTAATAACACAAAAAGTAACACTTCCACTGTCTCTGTTCTTCAGGCAGTGTGCCTTAGCTGCCTTGAGGGATGTCAAGTCCTATTTGAAGGATGAGGGAGGCCAAGTTGCGGTGAGTTTCCCATCATGCATGACTTGTTTTTGTTTTTTTAAACCTCATCGTGATGTGGGAAATGTTGGAAACCTTTTCTAATGAGCCGTATTTTTCAGGTCTTTGATGCCACTAATACGACGAGAGATCGACGTGACATGATCCTCAAGTTTGGCAGTGAGAATAGCTTCAAGGTGAGTGTTGTCATAGCAACCAGAGGAGTCAACATATAAGAAAAAAAAAAAGTCAGCCACTTTAACCATGTTATTTCTTCATGCACAGATTTTTTTCATCGAGTCTGTGTGCGAAGATCCGAGCGTCATCGCATCAAACATCTTGGTAAGTCACAGACACGACGTCGCCCTTTCTTCCTCGCCCTGTGCGAAACGACATTAAACGTTTCTAATTCTCTGGAATCAGGCGTGTTGTTTGCCGTCTGACAGTCTGCCCTCACTCTACAGGAAGTAAAGGTGTCCTGTCCCGACTACCGCGACTGCAACAAGACCGACGCCATGTTGGATTTCCAGAGGAGGATTGAATGCTACAAAACCAGCTACCAGCCTCTGGACCCTGATCATTATGACAGGTAATAATCAGCATTTGTTACATTTTTTAAGCAATTTTTAATACAAAGTCCTAAATGAATAAAGGATAGGATAGGATGCACTTTATTGTCTCCTTGGGTCCAAGTTGTCTTGGACTCAAGTGCCACACATTAAGCTGCCTCAATACCTTTATTAAATAAAAACAATTAAAATCCAACAACATCCATCCCATTCTGATTGCACCCTTTTTTTTCCAGGGACCTCTCCTTCATCAAGGTGATAGATGTAGGGCGACGTTTCCTCGTCAACCGCATCCAGGATCACATCCAGAGTAAGATCGTCTACTACCTGATGAACATCCACGTGCAGCCCAGAACCATCTACCTGTGCCGGCACGGCGAGAGCACCGACAACCTGGAGGGGCGGCTGGGAGGTGACGCAGGACTCTCCCCGAGGGGCAAACAGGTACACGCAGCCTCAGACCGAAGCATGAAAGAACACACGGTGAACAGTATTTTTTAAAAACATCATAATGGATGAACTTCAGGTGTTTAAATAGTGCTCCGTGCTTTTGCTTTAGTTTTCGACTGCTCTGGCTCGGTTTGTGGAGGAGCAGCAGCTGAAGGATCTGAAAGTCTGGAGCAGTCAGCTGTGTCGCAGCATCCAGACTGCAGAGCACCTGGGAGTCCCGTATGAACAGTGGAAGGCTCTCAACGAGATAGACGCTGTGAGTGCAATTCTCACAAACTCTGTTCACACCTACTTACACAGCGATATAACATGTTGCCTAACTAACATATTATCCGGTGGATGTATTTCTTTTTTCAGGGAGTGTGTGAGGAGATGACGTACGATGAAGTGAAGGAGAAATTCCCAGATGAGTTTGCTCTGAGGGATGAAGATAAATTCTACTATCGCTACCCTGCTGGAGAGGTAAACACAGCTACTGCATACCTCGCTTAAAAAATACATCAAAAAAGTACATAACTGGAACCAAAAGATTATTTGGATACAATAAAAAAGTGCAATGCATGAACAGCTATGAGTAGAAGGGTTTGATTGTCTAGAATCATGGAAAAGTAAGCAACAGTAAACAAGCCCATCCTCCTGATTGCAGTCCTACCAGGACCTGGTGCAGCGGGTGGAGCCGGTCATCATGGACCTCGAGAGGCAAGAGAACGTCCTGGTTATCTGCCACCAGGCCGTCATGCGCTGCTTGCTGGCCTACTTCCTGGATAAGAGTGCTGGTGGGTAACTTCAACTCCCATAATCCAACTGGTTAAATGACATCATTTCATCTAAATATGAGTTATGATACTGCAAACTGATGCCACTGTGTTGATATTTACGTTTTTCCTTTAAATTGTTTGTTCTAGATGAGATGCCCTACCTGAAGTGTCCCCTCCACACAGTGCTGAAGCTCACCCCTGTGGCCTATGGGTGCAAAGTGGAGTCAATCTCTCTGAATGTGGAGGCGGTGAACACCCACAAGGACAGACCCGAGGTAAAGCTCGACAGGCCGATTCCTCAGAAGTTTCTGCTCATTTGTAGAAACAGGACATAGCTTGGGCTCTGTCTCTGAGTCTAAGTGACACATGTGTTTTATTTGTTACTCTGCAGGAGGTGAAGAGGGGCCCTAGCATCTTGATCAGGAGGAACAGCGTGACTCCTCTGACCAGCCCTGAGTCAAACATCAAGAAGCCTCGCATCGATGACCTAGATGAAGCTCCGATTCAGGATCTGCCTCCAACTGTTGCCTCACTGGCCCTCTGCAGCCCCTCACACCTCCCTCTCTCCCTGGCTGGACAGGTAGGCTTCTCTTGAACACACACAAGATATTACCAGGAGTAGGCTGACTCAGGTTTCTTGAGGCTAGAGCCAATTGAATAGGACGCAAAAAGCTGATGTCATTTTTTTTTCTTCATCTGTTTCCTTTCTGATTGGCTGCATATACACTGCATGCATGTTTGCTCACTTGTTTCTCATCCTCTCTTCCTCTGCTGCCTTCTTCTGCTCTGCACGTAACAGCATTGGTTGGGCAAAGTTTGCCTGTAAGTATCTGCTCACTTCTCTATTTCTGTCTGCCTCGCTCTGTTTTGTCTCAGCCATTTACTCACTTCCTGTCTCCGTGATTTTGTTCACGTTGTGGAAACTGTGGGAGTTTTTCTTTTCCCTGACTGCAGTTGTAATGATTATTGAATTACATGTCAGCAAACTGACGTTCTACAGAGGAGTCTGATTTGTTCAGACTTAAGTGGGAGTGAGGGAAAAGAAAAAAAAAAGCCTTTCTTCTGTATTTGTTCATGGAGAACGCTCACTTCCCAGTTTACATTCCTCTGATTCCTGCCTGCTGTCGTCATCACAACGTGCTTGTCGTACTACGTTGTTTCTTGCTGACTGTCTCTGTGTGTTTGTTTTATTTTTGGCCCTTGCTTTCCTGCTTTAAGACGAACCGTCCTCCAATATCTGAAACTGGTTTCACTCTTAGTCTTTCAAAGGTAAACACACGTTAGAGGCTTTTCAGTCGCTTCATAGATCTGCCAGCAGCCACATCTGATAAGAAAACTCAACTTCAGTTTGCAGTAGTTTCATCATTTAATCATTAGAAATGTCTCCATTTCAAGGCAGATTTTAAAAAAAGTTAACCAAATAATTAAAGCAGCACAAATGCAACATGCTAAAGCTTGAGCTAGATATACTTGTTTAGTGCTACTAGAGTGCTACATGCTAACAAGCTGACAATACTACCTCCCTTAATCAAAAAGATCACTAACGGGGTGTTCTGTTCCTGTTTTTTAATTAGTTTATTTAAAAGGGACACATGCAATGAACATGGCTTCATATGTGAAAGATACAAAGTACATGCCATGCATACAGGTTTCTAACCATGGCTAATTTGCAACCCCTGTCCCTGGCTGTCTTCCTTTCAGAAAAAGGCAGAGAAAATAATCGTATGGATTCAACATGAATATATCTTGAATGTTATCTAAATAGCCCCTCAGCAGCCTCATTAAGCAAAGACGTGTAAAAGATCTACATTGGATTAGATGAAAATACTGTTCAAGTTTTTTCCTCATTTTGGTCTTTTTTATCGTCAGTTTACCGTACTCAATTTTGTTGGATTCACTCGGCTCTATCTATCCTCCACTGACTTCAAAGATGGATATTTACCATAGAATACCGGACAATTTTAACAAGAGCGGATAAATAAACACACAATAAACTTCACTGACTGCATCAGAGGAAGTGGCATGTCTACGCTAGCTTCTCCGTCACAGCGTGGATAACTCTGTTGGGCGTGTGAAGATCTTGGCAGCTTCATTCATAATCACCTGAGGACCAACTCGCTGCACGTCTCACACACCCAGCAACCTGTTCCCACACTCATGGGCTCGTTGCTATATTTCACGCCCTCTAAAAATATCACAGAGGATATGAGGGCCTGAGAAAGCACAGCTGAGGAAACTTGTGGTTTAGGGATTACGCTGCATGAGAGGGTACAATAAGGCCAGGGTTCACTTATGTAAGAGCTCTGTGTTGTGAACTCCTTGGCCACTAAATGTACTGTGTTGAGCAAAGAATTATCTAAAGGTCTTACTTAATATGTGTTTCTTCTTTTTTTGTTTACAGAACCTGAGGAGAAACTCATCTCGTCATGAAATCCTGCAGGCCTGCCAGTGAACTTGCTTGACAACTTTTCACCCGACGACGGACTCACTGAAGATAATAATCGCATTGTGTTGTCAATGAAGGACACAACTAACCTTTAATTGTTCAAAAAGGACCATGGTGATTGAATGTCCTTTCACATATGTGTCATTTTCATAGTGTGGGACTCTTAAATACTCCCTTCATTGCCACTGTCAAACATTGTTTTACTCTTTGAGACTGCTTAATCTGTCATTCCTGTTGTCTTTGTTATGACTGAAAGAGGTAAACTGTGACTCATTTAGATCAAGAGCCATCTCACCGCTCCGATGGCTCTCTGACAAACCAGTCAGATCTGGTTTATTATTCAAAGAGACCAAAGACCAACCCTGATTCTTAGGTTACACGTTCAGCGCATATCTTTTTTCAGCCTAATCATTTTGAAAAAGACTTAGGCACTCCTTTTTTTTGTTAACCTTTTGGCACTTCTTTGGAAGCACTGGGGCGTCATTATGTAATTCACTTCCTTTTTTATGCCACAAAATAGCGATTTTTGTTTTGCACAGTCGGGGACACCATTTTTACTTTTGATCGTTTTTTTGTGTGTCACTTTGTGTTTTCTATGTAATGTAACTTCACAGTAATGGAGGAGACTACTTATGCCGTAGAGTGCCTGTAGAGCTTGTTTTGCAAGCCTAAATGCTGCTTCTCTTTGCTCTTCCTCTGGGAGAAGAGGCATCACATTTCACCTAATAACTCCACATATCATTTAAATCCTTAACTTTCACAGTATGAAGAGGATTTTTTTTTATGTAGTTTCATGTCAACAGAACATGCTAATCATTTAACAATAGTTCCCTCCACTGATGGGAAACTTCATTTTCAATGTTTCAAATTTTCCTTTTGCTGTCTATGTCTGAAACGCACAAATGTAAGCACCTATATTTTTGTGAAAACAATGCGTGCTGTTAATAATATCTTTGTAAATGTTAGTGTACATACAGAATAACTGGAAATGGATGGATGATGGCATGGGACTCTCTCGGGAGTCTTTGAATGATGGTGTGTTTTTGTACTTGTGTCAGGACTGAATGTGAAGCACGAATTGATGAGAAAGACGCTACTGCTTACCTTTCTCAGTAAAACTTTTGTTAACATGTTTGCTTGAGATACTTGAATGTTTTTTTGTAAACTGTTTTATTATATTCTTAATTTATTTGTATTTAGTTTGGGATGACTGCTTGGAGCGAAGGCCCCTTGTTTTAACCTGAGGACTATGCATGAGAGTATGTTGAAGAGTTGATTTTGCATCCGCTGGACCAATAAATGAACTCCTGGAAAAATATACACTGCTCCTTGACTGCTTGTTTTTTATTGTCCAATTATGTATGATATTCTGTCAACCCTTCTTGTTTCCTTTTATGGAGCTAATCTGAAGTGTCAACAGTGAGTCCTCCCTTAACTAGCATTCACAGGATCCATGAGTCATGCAGTGCGAGTTGCATGTTTATCAGGCTGATCGTGACCAGGTGCATTCAGGAAGTTACAGTGGAATCTCATTAGACTAAATAAATAAGCTACCTCTCCAACAAGACTGAGTGAAAAATAAGGCTGCTGTAAACAGACTAAAACTCTGACTTGGGTTTGTTAGGCAGATTAAAAAAATATAATTTGCGGGCAGACTTATGTATGAGGAAGAGGTCTTAATTAATTAAAGATATATCTACATTTGGTTCCAGAAGTGATACAAAAATGCTTATAATATGTTACAAAATCATTGCAGATGCTATTGAGATATTACACACCATCAACAATGACTAAAAATGACAAAGTAAAAACATGTGGTTTAGCAAGGGTGACCATGCGTTTGATTTGACCAGGACCGCCCCTTTTCCAAGCTCTGTGTCCTGGTCAAATCACAAATATCTATAAAACACTAATAAGTCCTGGTTTTGAACTGGTCCGCATCTTTGCTTCAACCAACCAAAACTATACACCATGCATGCGCCACTGGTCCGTCTGTATAGATGTCTATCAACACCGTTGCCAAGGCTATTGCTGTTTTAACCAATAGAAAAACACAATTAATGCACAAAGAGTCAAAGTTCAATACTGATTTGTCTGTATGTGTCAATTTAATCTGTGACTGTTGCTTAGTTATAGCCTTGCCTATCATACTAACAGGAGCTGCTAGGCTAGCTGTCATGCTGAAAAAAAAAGTCAGCATATTCCATAGAGCTCCAGGAGACTCACAACTTTCTTTGAAAAGTACCAGGCAATGAATGTGCTCCATGCATCTTCACCATCTCATGGTGAAGATGCCAACAATTCAATTCATATGAAAAGGAGCAAACACAAATGCAGATCATATTGTGCAGGTAAACAACAAACTGTCTACATTTTTCAAACCAAACTATGGCAGACAGTCACAATTTACTTTTGACCTTAACAATAATTCAAAATTGTAGTCTGAAATGTTCGGTCAACATCACAGTTCATGGGAGTAAAACACGTATTAAGACAAACTTTTTTGGTCTTTGGCAATTTCTGTATAGGCTACATTGCTGCAAGTTTTGGATTTGTAGCCTAGCTTGTGTTTACACTAATCAGTCTTTATTTAATGAAGAATATTTTCTTTCAATGGCCTTTTTCCATGAATACATTATCTGATACCTTTACTGCTCCCTGCTCTGTAAATGCTTTTTTTCTAAAGGTTAACATTTTGTTCAACTGCCATTGGTGCAGTGAAAAAGTAGTTTGCAAAAGTAACTAACAATTTAGTAGGAATATATGGTGTGATAACTACAAAGAGTTTGTGACCACCTTATATATTATCATGGGAATAAAAGTGCATTTCATGGAGGTAAGAAATGACGTATGGGGCTATTCGAGTTGCTGCAGTGGCAGGCCAAGTCTTCTCCCCAACTCTCTGTCTCTATTCCACACACTCATTTATTCACACACGCGGTATTTCCTGAAGTCTGAATCACAGGCAGACTAAGTGTCTTGGCTCAGAGCGGTCATCCTGTGGGCTAACTGGCTATGTGACTGCTCTCAGGTTTACCACTCACTGCCAACTCACTCATACACACACATGCGGGGAGACACACTAATACACATTTGTGTATGTGACTCCTGACAGGTTTACTTTTTCCTCAGCAGTCACGAGGTCACTGCACTCGAAAACCTATTTTGCATACTAGCTTTGCATGTATATTGTACCACTCAACCCATGCAATTTTGATCCGTCACATACCCACTCATATCAGTACAATATAATTCTTGGGAAGTTTTACCAGCTTGCATCTTCCCCTGATTCCCAATGGATAAAAACGGAAAAAAACAGAGTATAGGAAATGTAATGAATGCTGGCTCATCTGTCTGTGTTGTGCTCAGTCTAGACTTTCTGTTGACTTGCATTAGCAGTAATGTTTTTGCTGGTGTGTGTGTGTGTAATCTCTGTGGGAGAGAGGAGATGAAGAGTCAGACATACAAATAGTACCTTGGCTTGGTGTTACAGGCAGCACTAAGCCAGCAGCTCCACAAATAGCTGCCTAATAAGCTACTGCACTGATGAAGGATTGTGTGCGTTCCCACCCGCTCCGGTTAAAGGTAAACAAAAATTGGCATATAAAAGTTGGTCCTGTGACATTTTCCAAAACAAATACACACACTGCTCCATGAACCGATTCACTGGCCCCATGTGACCATGCCCTATCTCTGTCTCTCCTTTGACATGACTCAGCAGCTCGTCCTCATCTACCTGCTTAGCTCATCTGATTAGCCGGTCATGTGTCCCTGTCCCATCTGAGCTCAGAGAAATATTGGCAACTTGCAGCTTTAACATTTACACTCATTCATATTTACCCTTACATAAACTCTTTTAACCTGCAGACATAAACAGTAACATGCATAGATGCCTCTCACAATGTTGCAGTTTTCAGGGGGGTACAGGATATGAATGAGATGAGTCTTGACGCAATGCTAAATAGGTTTAGGGAGGATAGAAATCCAAACAGTTAATAATTTAATCGCTAAGGTTTGAAATAAAAAAAAAAAAAAATATATATATATATATATATATATATACTGGTAAATGAATTAAATCACAAGCTAAATGTGAAAGATACATTTGGAATTAGCTGAAATGAATGGTTAGATAGTGGATCAATAAGATTAGCTTAAATGTTGAAATAAATTTGCTTATAGCAATGATTAAAAGCCAAAAATTGCTAAAGGCGCTCCGTTTAAATAGACAAGCAAAGAAATGGATGAATTAGCTAAAAGTCAGGAAAAAACAGTTAAAGTAGTAAGCTTAAAGTAATCAGTAAATGGTTTTTAAAAAAGCTGGCTAATAGTGTTAGACAGTTTAATACCTATAGTTGCTAAACTTGATAATCAGTTGAAATAGTTGGCTAAGGAATAAATAAACATATTGTTTTAAACAACTAAAAGTAGTGAAAATAGTTGAAATGGCTTAAAGAAATGGATGAAATGCTAGCTAAAAGTGACTGTAAAAGTTGAAAAAACCTAGCTAAATGTAAAGGACGAACATTTTAAAAGCTACCTGTAGTTCATAAACAGTTGAAATAGCAAGCTAAAAGTAGCCATGTGAAAACCATAGTTGTAAAGCTAGCTTCTTATAAAGAATAAATGGTTTTTATTGCTAGCTAAAAGTAGACCTATAGGTAGGCTAATGGATAAACATTTTTGAAAGCAACTGAAAAGTAGCTGATAAACAGTTGAAATGGTAAGATATTAGTATCGTGAAAATAATAGCTATAGCTTAGATTCTTAGAATAATGGATATCCTAAATGGTTAAAATTGCTGGCCAAATGTAACATAAGATGTTTTGCTGTAAAGCAATTTACAAATACAATAATGTTAGGAGATATTTAAATGAAGATTTCTCTATATGTCAAATAGAAAATAAAAAAAGTCTAAAGGTCAAAGTTCAGTTATATTTGTCATCAGTAATAAACTTTATTGTCAGACACATTTCTGCTTGTGACCTTTGTCACGGTCAGGTTAATTGGCAAAAAATTACAGCACATTTTCATCCATTAATTTACCACTCAATGCTCTGTCCTTTGATTTGTCATCATTCTTAATTCTCTAATCATCACCTGTCATACAACATTATCTATAGGGTTAATCTGACCTGGCCGTGTTGCTGTGTCTCACAAGTAACGTGGGAAAGTTTGAATCCACTGACTATATAGATTACCTTTGTACCTGCATTGGGTCACTGTCTGTAAATACACATTTATGGCTTTATGACTGTTGGTCAATCATCTGCTCACAAAGTCTACGATACACGTGTCTGTTTCCATGTTGAGACACATCAATGTCACACTTTCCAGCTTGTGAGTGGAAGTTACTGGTTTTAACTGGAATTTATAAAACTATCTTCAAACCTGCCAGCTGCCCTACAGATCACCTGTGGGTCTCTGATTTTAAATCTGCCAACTGGTTCAACCAATGGGATAACTTATCAGCATTATGCACAAATTTCCCTCACGGGCCATCAATAAAGTTTATCTTTATCTTTATCTTTATGAAATCAAATGTAATCTGCACATGGACACATGGATGGCTGAAGTTGTTTTAGGGGGAAATCCAAAGCTTCAGCCCCCACCTCCCTGGCCTACAGTGCCTGAGGTGTGAAAGTCTATTATGATATGAGGCAGTGTGTTACTACAAATAGAACAGGCCTACGTAAATGGTCAAGTTGACTGTGCATTTCTGTAAAGCATGTATTACCTCCATTATAAGTGCAACAGAGTGAAAACTCATCCCTCTGTCTTTGTGCAGAGGCCATTGATGGGGAGATTTTGGACTGAATGGAGAGGATAAGTCATTCAGCAGGCCTTGAATGGAGAAGAGCAGATTAAATAGACCATGTGTTATCCCTGATTACACTGGCACTGAAATGAGAGCCCTTTTACGTGATCCTCCCGCACAGTTCTATTGTCGTTCAGAAAATTGTCTCACCATAGTTAGTCATACCCCCGTGGAGAAATGCTGCTGTTTGTCAACTAAAAAGGAATTATCAGAGAGCAGGGAGACCACGGAGGAAAAGCAAAATACATCAAGTTTTTATTTACAATAATGCAGTCATGAAAGAGAGACTCCAAGACCATTTCAGAAAACCAAAATAATCTCAAAGTGCTTTTTCAAGCATTGACAGTATTTTAAATCCTTCACCAATAAGTACTGAAATGAACTAATTTCAAGACATTTTCTGACATTTTAAAAGAAAAGGTAGTCTCCATAGTATTCCATCAAGTTGTACTCTCTGCGATCTACCTGCACTTCTGACCCCGAAAACAATGGCACCCTTTGCTTTAATGATCACATAACTGGTGAAGTGGTCAAAAGGATGAAGTACCCCTCGTGTGTGATGGATCCTTTCCCTCCAAAATTGTTCAAATCCTGTTTTCTCATGAGACACTACAAGGATATTTAAAATAGACAACTCTGGTGATGTCCAGGTTCTTGCTGCCAGTCAGTCTACATGGTTGAGTTGTGGGGTCCAGAAGGGGCTATGTGGTAGGGCAGGTATGGATCAGGTGTTGCCACTACCTGGAGCGAGAATCAAGGCAATGCTGTTTTTTTCAGCAGGGGCAGCTAAAAGCCACAGGGTAGGCTATGTGGCTTATCATTAGGGCATCATCATTGGGGTGAGAGATGTCTTCATTGAAAGCTCATCCTTTCATCAGGGCACAAGTAACTTGTCTTTAACTTCTCCAAAGTAGCAGCAGAATTACAACACTGAAGGGTGTAAAGCCATCACAAAACAGGAAGTCAACAACATGTGTACACCATAGACAACATCCGTTAGAAAACCACAATGTTACACTGAGGGAGAGAGGGACGTGACAAAAGACCCTGTCTGGATTTGAAACTTGGATGATGTGATTTACTATGTAGAGAGAGGAGGACTGCACGCCCCAGTATGAAAGAATTTGGGATAAAAATAGCTGATTGAAGAAGAGAGGAATGAGAAGATTCTCACTCGATTAAGGCTTAAAGATCCTGTCAGCCTTTTTCCATTTGTTATGAAACAGACTGGAATCAAATATTGATGCCTATTTATGTGCTACAAAAGCGAACAAGACCACCAGCAAAAAGATGGATTGCTATTTCTAATGCCTGAAACCTTCTTTATGTACTATGCAAAGAATGAGTGACGCATTTGACTGTTAAAAGACTGCAGGATATGACCGCTTTGCTTAAAAAAGGCTAGTTATAACCCGTACATGAAAAAAATAAATCTAAAGCCTAAAAGTTCCTCACTAGAGCTTTAAATCAGAGGTACCTTTATTATTCTTTTCAATCAGGAGAAAACATCTTATAGAGTTAAAATTGGATAAATACAATCAGGAATTTGTTAATTACTACTTTTTCCAATTAAGTGCCCTGTTATTGTTTTGTTAGCCTATAATATACACTTTGTAGACTGCTGATGTTGACATTCACATGTTAAAAAAATTAGTCAACAGATATATTTACATTGCATGGGACCTTTCGCTGACTGACATATCGAAATCTTAAACCTGTTTTTTTATGGTAGACTGTTGTGGTCACCATTTAATCTCATGTAAAGCAGACGTGTCTGATTGTTGATGACCCTGATGGAGGCCACAGACTGAATGGCGTTGGTCTAATAGAGGTGATAAAATTGATCTTCATACTACAAATATGGCTGGAGCTTTTTTACCTCTTCAAGCCTTTCACTCTCCATCTTCTCAGATTTTGGTGTCAGCCATCTTGGCAGTCATCAGGTTAACATTATTCACCTGTAGGCCCAAATATACACTGGATCAGATTGAAAGAATAAAAGCTAAATCTCCCAAGAAGAAAATAGTGTCTGTTGCCACATTGGCTCTCTTGACACTATTAGACAACAGCAGCTTACTCCTTCTTATATCAGTGTCCTGACTCCTCCTAATTCCCTTGCCAAGTTAATGGGCTAGAGTTAGCAGACTAATAGGATTGTCCCAGGCTGCAAACATGCCAACATGAGATGACAGAGGCGAGGACGAGGCGAGACAGGGGACAAAGAAAGGGCAAACAAATGAGTCAGGACACATTTAGAAAAGAGAGATTAAAGAGAGATCGATGACAAGGTAAGAAAATGAAGCAGGAAAGAAGGGAGGAGAGAAAAGGGGGAAAGAGGAGGAGAGGAAAAAGTAAGGAGTGAGAAGGTGAGAAAAGTCACGTCCACCTATGTAAGACCCTCCTCCTTCTACCCAGGTCTGCATCTCTCTCCTCCTTCTCTGTCTCTTTAACTTTTTCCCTTCTGCATGAATTATTGAGAGTGATGTGTGGAAGCTCACGTAGTCTCAGCAAGACAGAAAAAGAAAAAAAAGTCCAAGGTGGAGTAATACCAGTTGTGCGGAGGGAACTTAGAGCAGCAGAGATTAAGTTACATCTTTTTTCTCCTCTCTGAAGTCAGAGGATTATGAAAGCAAGCATGCAAAGTAATAATGGGAAATTGTACTATAGGATACAAATACAAAACCAGTTGATTAAAACCTCAACCAACTTGCAAAAATGGACTTTTCACAACTTGATTTCCTCTTCTTCCACTTCCTATTTTAGTCGCTTTGTTTCACCACTGTTCCTCCTATTTTTTTACTCAGTTGGCTGTTATATAGTCAGTGGTAATTTAGCATTTGATTCAACCAGGGACTTTAAAAAAAATAAAAAGATGCCCTGGGGCTTTTTTATTAATCCATGCATTATTATCCACCTGCATCGAGGAATAAAAATCACTTTATTTTGGCATCACTCACTCATGTCTGTCCCATCTTCAGCTTTTACGAAATACAGCAGCATGGTTGCAATTTCTTTAGGGGTTGCGAGGGCAACTGAGGGCCAAAGGTTCTCACGGTCAAAAAGAAAAGATCACATTACTCCAATTCTTGTCTCACATTTTTACATTTTTTTGCATTAAGTTGGAGAGAGCTGATGTGAGAACGCCAGGGGCCCTAGGCAAAGAGTAATTTTGGGACCCTCCAACCAGTATTCATCTCCATAATGTCTGCCATCGTCCCAACGCTTACTCTTCTTCCTTTTTTTCCTGTTTCTGATTTCTCTCCTATAGACGGATAATTCTCCTTAATTCTTCTTTAGTGATTTTCATTGATAAACTTTGGTTTTCACCAAAGCAGGGCAACGAAAATGAGTGTCCGCTTAGGGAGGATTCCTACTGTCATTGTAAAATTTTCACATTTTGGGCCACGTCTCTGGTTTAAAGTTTGTGAGGCCTCAGGGGCCCCCGACTGGTCTTGGGCCCTAAGCAGGTGTCTGCCTTGCCTGTTGACAAACAGCACCTCTGGTTAGGGAGTTGTGACGTTTATGCCCTGTGATTGGTGCATGACCATACTGTATATTACATACACGTAATTTAACTGCTGTGTTGTGTTATCTGTTCACCAGTTTTGTTCTTCTCCCCTCTTTTGTTGTTATTGTGATTGTGTTAAACTACACAGCATTAATATAAAGGCAAATACTTTCCTAATTTTACCTAGTCTGTTTCTTCACCTGCCACTGCAGCGTTTCACTTTTTTTTTTTGGTACTGTCTTGCGTCAGGAAACCCCCCTTCTCCTCTTCCATCGGACCGGGATAGTCTCCCACTGTGAGGTGCATGTGTGAACAACCAGAGGATTTCAGGTGGCAGTCCTGAAATTCTCTAAAAATGTTCATTTTGAAAATGGCTTAACAATGTTGTAAAACCGAAACAATGTGCTAAAAGACACCATATCACTCAGGCTGTGGGAAACTTCAGGAAGATGATAATTGCCTTTTCACTTGATGATGTCACATGTCACATGACACATAATAATGTGAAGCACTGTTATAGAAAATACAGATTACTTAAGTCTTTAAATTAGCATGCTTTCATGTGTTATTTTATTTGTGTCCTGAATTAATAATATAAACAACAAAAAACACAAAGATGTATTTTTTGTACTTTGTCCAATAAGAGAAAATATTGTTTGATGATTTATAGAGAGCAACATCATGAAAAACTGAAAATAATCTGGTTGGAAAAGAATCGATGATCCACATCTGATGAATTTTACTTTGAAGAGCAACGTGACAAGTGCTTCCTCTTTTTAAATGTGTCCATGGGAAAACTTTTAAAATGTGTTCTGAGGGTTTGTTTGATGCAGTTACTGTAAGTATCCTTAATGTTCTGATATGGGACCAGTGACAGCTTAAATGTGTTCAAAGTGACCAATCAGATTTCAGGATGCTCCTGCTGTATATTTTGCTCTGAAAGAGCAGAACCCAAACAATGGGATTACCTCTGCCTCAGGGAATGTTTCCATAGTTAAAAGTACAATCTCTGGTCAAATGTCAAACATTTCAAAGCCACAGAATATTTAACCTTTGGATGTACAGCCCTACATTAACCTCTTCCATGCCGTACCCTCGCACAAGGTTTCATTTCGTTCTAATATATAATGAACATGAATGGGTTAAAATGATATAAAAAGGCAAGCTGGAAAAGTACCACCTGGCCAAAAAAATGGATTGACAAAAATGTGAGTCACGGTGTGTAGACTTAATCCGGGCACTACTATGTGTTTGCACAGGACAGTCTGTGTGCTCAGTGAGAGGAAAAACATCGGAATGAACTGAATTTGTGTCCGCTGAAAACCCAGACGGTCATTTTTTCAGTGCACCGAGAGTTCAATCTGAGTGGCCTCAAGCTATTGTCTTTCTATCTGTGTGTGTGTGTGTGTGTGTGTGTGTGTGTGTGTGTGTGTGTGTTGAATTCCAATAAAGTGCACAGGAAGGCCATGGATTACATGACATGCAGGTTCATCATGGAGAAGAGTGAGAACATTTTTCACTATAAACTGTAAAGTCCTTGTACATTTTTTTATAATCCATTGTCTTATATATCATGTGATGATCTTTATTGTAATATGACATTTGGTGCTTTAACACTTTCAGTGAATATATGGCTTGAAAATGTCTTTTTTTTATTGTGTACAATTTCAAATTCTGGGAAGTTACATAATATTAAGATTTTTTTTAAACGTTAGATAACAGCCATTTACCAAAACAAAACATTTATACACCTACGTGCGCTCAGTTTTCCTATAAAAGTTTATTATTTAAGTTTAATTTGGGTTTTATTTGACTGACACGTCAGTGATATTGGAGAGGACTTTAACATTTCGTGTCAACAGAGTAGCCAAACATTTCCTCTAACCCAGACTATAATTACGGATGAGGGTGAAGAGCACCCTGGGGTTTTAGACATTGGGCAGTGAGCTGGCTTATGTCACAAATCCAAAGTGCCCACGGAGCCAAATGTGCCACATGGTTGGCGCAAAGTTGATCTGTGTACCAACAAATGCTGGCTCTTTTACACTTCAGGCGATTAGTTAATGATCTTGTGCAACTGTTTAACAACGGGCGCTCCGAGCTGTGTTGTCTTAGTCGGTCATTTGATTCTGACATTGCTAGAAGGGCATGAACAAACGCAGAATGGTGCACCGGCTAAATGTTGGATGATCAAATTAAGTGTTCCCCTGGCACTGTCTGTCTCAATGTGACATCATATTAACAAGTTAACACAGCTGGGAAGCGTTTCACCAAACGTTACACAAAAAGTCCAATAAAACTAAATATTGACGTCACACATTTACTCTAAACTTATTCAAACATATATCTTCAATTAAAGTAAGAATGTGCGACTTTTTCATCCAGTAGATGTCGCCCTTGAGCACCAGCATGAGACCAAAACAAACGGCTGATTGGCGACACCTCCGGCACACTGACGCCTCCGCTCTCCTCCAGCGGCACACCTCCAACTCCTCTCCACTCGCATTCTCACTAAAGAGTTATGAATTAGAAAGCACCATACTTAAACACCATAACATTGTCCTTTGTTGGAGCTGCAATTGCCTGTGGCCTGCATTGTTGTGTTAGCATGCTAATGTTAGCGCTCTTTGGTTATCTCATAGCTCGCACATACATTGACACAGAATGACTGTGATCTAAAGACACTTATGTGACATTCAAATAAGCAGTGAGTAGGCTGTGTTATTCTTCTTTTCTCTAGTTAAAAAAAACACCTTATACACAAGGCCGTCCCGTCGGCAAACCAACAGGCTTTTTTGTAGTTGCCTACTCGAGCTTCTCCACAATGGAAAAAAAAAAGACCACTGTTAGGGCGTCACTGTTATTGTTGACTGTGCCCCTTCAATTTCGGATGTTATCCACACGACCTTTTTATGCACTTCAGAAGTGTAACAGTGACTTTGAAATGCAATTGACAGAAATAAATGGACTTTAGCTACCATACAGGTCACACCTACCCATTCACACCAATCCACACACTGATGGCAGAGGCTGCTATGTAAAGAGACCATCAACAGAAAATAATCCATTCATACACATTTATAGGCAGCAGATGAAGCAGGCATGTGTCTTGCCCAAGGACACATTGGACATGTGGCTGGAGGAGCTGGGGATTGAACCCCCAACGTCCTGCTTGAGAGCAACCAACTCTACCACTGATCCACAGCCGCCCCTCAGAGGTAGACAACTGGTAAAAAAATACAGAGGGTAGGTAAGTTAAGCAAGATGCCCTGAGGGCAGCAAAGGGTCAGTAATGCTTTTCTGTCATTTCTGCTGCTTGTCACAAACACTCAGAGATTTGTAAAATGTAATCTTTCATGTCTGACGCCACAATACTTGATATCCAGCTTGACCCCCAGTTCTGTCTGCGTCAGAGCCACAAATCCACAAATCTATCTGAGTCATTGCAAAAGAGTTGTATTGTTCCGCATCACAATGCATTCTCATTATTTTAAGGAAGTTTACTTCATTGGAAAC
The DNA here is from genome assembly GCF_963930695.1 of Labrus bergylta. Classification (NCBI taxonomy): domain Eukaryota; kingdom Metazoa; phylum Chordata; class Actinopteri; order Labriformes; family Labridae; genus Labrus; species Labrus bergylta. Next base: position 15,994,294 of record NC_089217.1, on the reverse strand, counting down.
TGTGTGAAACCCAAAAGTCACAGTGCATTCAAGTTCAAACCCCTTTGATGCTGAAATAAGGAATGATTGTGATCGTACAGTTTCTATTGCGAGAGGTTGGGTGTCATTGAGTTGCTGATCAAGCTCCCAATGTTGCAGCAAGTCACTTCTGCAAATGTTAAACCTTTGGATGTTTTTTAAGTTGCAGGATTACGTACTGTTTGGGTTTGGAACAATGGATCCCCCGTGTTCTTTGGCTTAACTCTCCAAAATACATTTTCCTTTTTTTAAAGACGATTTAATGTATTACGACTGTTTGACGTTGACATTAGTTATAAAGACACCAAAAATAACAAGGCACTGATGTAACTCCCTACAAAGCTCCAGTTTAACAGACTTTTAGGGAGATTTATGAGAGTGACGTATCAACCGAAGTAAAAGTGATCCATAGCCGCAGGTCCGTGTGTGGCTTCCTAAAGCTCCTCCAGCGTCAGAGCACGTCCATCTTTCCAGGAAACTTTTAACCTCTCTGATCCGAGATTTATCCTTCATCCAATTAATCAACTGATTAATTTGGTGATTTAAACATGTCTTTATTTATAACTTAGACTTATTTAAAGCAAATGTGAGAGAAAAAAACAAACAAAAAAAACAAGCCTAAGGGTAAACAAACTACAACCAAACAGATCAATCTGCACTCGAGCATCAGGCAGGTGTCTGGTCTCTGACTCTGCTGTCAACATCTCCTTAATCCATGTCATATCATGACGGCACTGTTTCTGCTCTTAGCTGCTGTGCATCCTCTTAACACTCAGGAAGCATGGCCCACTAACACAACCCTGATCGCCATATGAGGAATTAGATGATGTTGTTCTATTGGCTTCTGCAGACTGGGTCATCCAGCAGGCGTTGGGTCAAGATGAGGGTCAACAACTCCAAGTCAGAGGAACGGTGGATTACATGATTGGGGAGTGATTCCCTGCCTCAAGTGAAGGAGTTAATGTATCTCTGGATCTTGTTCATGAGTGAGGGTAAAATGGAGCGCGAGTTGGACAGATGGATTAGTGCAGCATCGGCAGGACTGCAGCCGTTTTGTCGGACCGTTGTGGTGTAGAGGGAGCTGAGCCTGAAGCCAAAGCTTTTGATTTACCAGTCAATAGACGATCCAACCCTCACCTTTGCTAATAAACTTTGGGAAGTGACTGAAAGAGTGATATGGTGAATACAAGCTGTATTTTGTATATTTTTGTGAACACTGAGGCTTCAAATAAAATGTGTCATTGCTAACCTCTATGGCCATCCCTTTTCAGCAGGGCCCCAGAAAGCTCCGCCCCCCTTTAAGCTATTGAGGCTTTCATGACTTGCAAAGGTTTTAATAATGAGACTAGTTCCTATATTAATCTACGACAGTGCCAATTAGTCTGTTGAAGTTCCATTCTGACTTGACTGCGTTATGGTCCTCTGCCCAGCTGCACACCTGCTCAGGAGTTCACATCAAAAGGCAACACCTTTGCTGTCACTCATGGGGGTGTAGCCTGAACAACAACATTTTTGAGAGTTGGTCATAAAGGGAAAATCAAAATACTATGTGATTTAATGAGAGTTCAATTTAATGTTTACAACCTCCCAAGAAACGTCTGGTTTGTTTGTCTGGTGTGGTGTGTTTGGTCCTTCATGCTCTACAGGTTTCCATAGGGACAGATTCAACCATACAACAAATACATTGCTACTTGGGCATTGGGTTCAATGTTTTGAACCTCCGACCTTCCCATTGAGAGACGACCGACTCTACCAACTGAGCCAAAGTCACCCCTGGAAAATACCACCCTAACTATACAAGTTATGATGAAAAAAATAAATACTGACTCATTGATAAAAGACACAAAAGGGGTATAAATCTGGGCTAGCCCAAAATGTACTTTGGGATATATTTTGGACTAGCCCACTAACCCCGGGTACAGTTTAATACGGTTGAGTAGGTTTAGAAGCCATATATTTATGAAAACTCAGGAAAAATACAATGATTGTTGCAATATTTATGACTGTGTTAACACAACTTTAGGTTTATTTTACAGAAATGTTTAAAAGGCTACTTGTCAGTCTAAGGTACTGTTGGTCACTCATCATCATCAGTTATTTTCACAGTGCTGAGTGAATATTGATATACATTTTTAAACTGAATCTTCCTTTGTAATGATGAACACTGTCCTGTTTATAATGACACCAATGTTTCTGTTGCCATGGCATTTTTTAGTGTGTTTTTTTTAACATTATATAACTTTTTGTCTGTGGGTGGTAGACCATATTTGGAAGCTGTCATTTACTTTAACCCTGAGATATTCCTCTTGATTGTTTGGTACTTGGTATCAGCTCTTCTGTGCGGGATGAGATGGCCGAGGTGATAGATAAGTCAGAAGTTTGGATGGTGGTTGTCTTGTGATGGCTGTGGTCACGAATCATGGTCTCATATGAAAACCAGAAGTCTCTCAACTTCTCTTTTCTACATCCCAAAAGTCTGATCTCATTTCTCGCTGTTTCTCTCTCTCACAACTTTCAAAAAATGTTCCAAGACAATGAATCACTGCTAGTGCTATAGGGCCTTTTTTTAAACAAGAAATGTGCTATACAAGCTCAAGTCCATTTACCATTTATCATTTTTTAACATCATAGGTTGATGTTGTTTTCACTGTGTGCTAAGATAAGCTAAATGCCTGTTATTACAAAGTTACCATTCAGATTTGAAATCTTATTACATATAACAAAAAAAAAGCCTAAATGTTTAGACTTTTCCCTGAGAAGGGGTTTGCATGTGAGCATGTATTTAAATGTCACAATAAAAGTGTTTAAAATAAACACTGCTGAAGTGTAAGAGCCTGATTTGCAGCACTCTCTTTAACAGGTCCCAGAGTTTACTATAATTATTTTCCCTTCTCTATAAATGAACTGACACTTACGTCTAACATCCTGGGAAGCAGTTTGGAAAGAACTGTGTAATTTGGTACTAATAACAGGGAAGGTAGAGACGCCATTAGAACATGTCACATTTAATTATACTGTAAGTGCATATTAACTGTGAGAAAATGCTCCGTAGAAAGTTAAGGCTTCCTCAAATGAGTGGAATGAAGTTCCTGAAATCAGAACATTTATTTTCTGTTTTGAAAATCAACAAATGTCTCTCTCCTATGTTTTGTGTGAATATGTGTATTCATGCTGGGTCAGTAGTTAGAAAGATGCAACGCTGATCATGATCATGATGAGATGTGTCGTGTTTTTAAACAATAAAAAAAGGCAGGATAATCCATAAACCCCCGGTAACGGGCATCAGAAGAGGAAATATTATGTTTCCACTGTTGTAAATCAAATATCCCTTCAAGGGACAATAAAGGTCTGGACTGTATTTTATGAATAACAGCATGACTTGTTGATTTATAACCTTTGTTTGAGCTTTCTTTTAAAGGTTCAGTAGTTGTCTCAATCCCGCATGGTTCTTTGTTTTATTTCAAGGAAACTTTCCAAGAATGTAAAACAACTGGTTCCTTTACATCCATATCTGTCTGTTTATCTGTATGGGTGCAGCAGTACGATTAGTGTTTTGAGACAAGATACAGAATAGCAGACTACACTATAATGCAGTTTGTATTAACGTATAATGTTTGGAGATTAAATGATGTAATGTATGTGTTTAAGTGAAGGGACTCCACAGATGTTCTCTGCAGCTGGATGGATAGAAGCTCATCTAACCTGCTGCCCTGTTGCATCAGATAACCCTCCATGTTCTGCCTCAGGAAAACTACTCTATGATGCTTGTGCATGTTATCTGTGTCCCCGATCATCTGCATGCATGTAGGTGTGTGTGCGTCTAGAGAAGTGGGGGGGTTAATCTGTGTCTGGAGAACAGGGCGTCATGTTCACTTCATAATACCATCTAATCTGAACTGAAAGCCTTACCTCACAGTCGCTTATGGGCTCAGAATATACTGAAGATTAAACATCAAATAACATGGAAAAAAAACAAAACTCCGGAAACATGATGGAGGAATTCCCGGCATGACTCACTTTCACTGACCACACAGATCAGTGAGTCAGACTTTCATGTGACAGGAAGGGACATCAGCTGTTCAAAAGGTTTTTTTTCTTCCATGCAATCAAATGAAAGGTGTGTGCGCCCTCTACAGGAGGGAGATTATAAGAACAGATTGGGGAGAATAAAACTGTTGCGGTATAAATCAAAACCACATGTTAAGAGTTTACTGTATTTACGCTGACTTTGAATCTTCTGCAACTTGTTCTTATTATTCAGTTGTGGGTGATCAAAGGAGTTTCACAAATTGGTTTCCAAGTTGCAACATGATGTAAATTCTCTTCCTTTTGGTGATGCTGCCACGATGCAAGAGTGCTGTAACTCAATGAAACACATATGCCAGCTGGACTGAAGGATCACCGGAAAGACTCAACTCAGTGTGGGGAGTAAGTGCATAAAGTTAACTTATATTTTCTATTTAACAACAAACAAGTATAAAAGGAAAAGAGATGAAAACAAAGTTTACATTAAATTCAGATCTGGTTCCATTAAAGGCATCTACGTTAAAGGGAAATTGAGTAATTTATTTGGTGAGTAGGACATTTATTAAGGAGTTGCTTGCTGGGTTATTCCTAAAATATTACAGACCAACAAAAGCAACCTGCTAAGTAAGTTAGGAGAAAATTGCACACAATGGTCACTGCAAGATGACATCAAAAACTGTTAAAGATGAATGCATTTTTTTAAAGGATAGTTTAAAGGTCCAATCTGTATGATATTCACTGAATTTAATCCTAACATGACTTTTCTTTATCATCAGACATTAAGGAAACATGCCGTGCTGATGTGCTGGCTTCTCTGTCAACAACGCAGCAGACAGTATGTCCTCCTTCTAACTTTAGATTCTGGATGGGTTGTTTTTGTTTTGACTGGAGAAGTAGGCGGCACCCACACGTCCATTTTTCCCCTCGCTCCTCGGTTTGCCTGGTGAACGGCTAACCAACAGGTGGCGCCATCGATGAAAGCAAGCAAGTGAGCTGGTTCAGATATAACTGATTCTACCAGACCTACCTCAAAAAGCCTCAGGATTTTAATCAATTCAAAGCTTTATTGTCATTTAGTTGTACATACAACCGTAGTGCAAGCAAAATGAGAGAGCGTCTCTCATCATCGGGATCCAAAAAGTAAAATGAATAAGACACAATTAAACTACACAAACACACACACACACACCTACATCCCATTGTTCTCCGTATTAAATGTCCAAAACAGCCTGTGAATTAGGTGCTTAGGTGCTTTTAATGATTTTGGACAGTTTTTAGCTGTGATAGCTTATTTTGTGCTTATTGTGTTTTCTCATCTTTAGACTCACTGAATATTCTGTTTCAATTTCCGTTCAACTGACAGGAAGATTAGTTGCTAGGAACATCCCTAGCGATGATTAAACTGCTGGTGAGAAAAACAGAAAAACAGTAAAATGTTATGCCTTTTACTCCCACCACATCAGGTCAAAGTCAGGATGATGTCTGTGAGATGGAAGGGATACCAACATTACAAAGTCCCGACATCAGGCGACTCTTTTTAGACTATTACAAATGATTCCATTCATTCTCTTACTGATGTACTAGTTTTGATAAAAGCCGAAGCATACTGGATATAATGTCCCAATGAAGGTGTTTCAGTCTGAGTTTTGTTTTAAGGAGATCAGGTCAGGGCCGGCCCGTGGCACAGGGAGCACAGGTAAATGCTAGGGGCGCAGAGAGGCCGGCTGTCCTTTGGCCCGAATTGAGTGTAACTGAAGATAATAAGAAGATAATGAATCATATTTTCTTACTCCCCTGCTCGACCTGATGCATCTCATAACCGATGCTCATTACCTGCTCTTTGTGGGCGAGGAGGGCAGACGAGTTATCAGAAGTGGGTGACACCGATAAATATCTAATGAAGAAAAGCTGTAAAACATAAAGCTGTATGTCTGTTTTCTTTAAGTGTATGAATATTTTGATTAGTGGTGGAATTGGTTGCAATACAAGGGTCACCAGCTTAAATCTTGCCTTGGGCACAAAGTGGGTTAGGGTCCAGCCTACAGCCTCATCTGGATATGAGACAACGTCCTGCAGTGTCTTTGGCAGCACATGATCTCAGCACCAAGGTGACTGTGTTGTACCTGTGCTGCAGACGGGAATATAAACAGGAAATGTCCTAACTAATTGGATTATGAGTCAGCACCATTGATGGGAGCGGTGCAATGCAGTGTAATGTGTGCTGTTCATTGTTCCATGTGAGGATGACTTTGTGGGTTTTTCAGAGTGAGGATGGCCTGTGTTTTCTTCTTCATCTCAGAGCAGTAAAGCAATGTTTAAAACTATAACAACATCTCTCCTCTGTCTTCACGGCATCCATTGTTTTTGCATGTCTGATTTGGTCGCTTGTATTTGGTTTTATGTTTTTCTTAACTTGGTTAAAATAACTGCTGAATATCTACAGAATGAGAGAAAAAAGAATAAACTCTAACATTACTGTAGTGCTCATTGTTGTTTGTGGGGCTTCATCTTGATTTCTCCAGCTGGGTAGAAAAAGTGCATGATGCAATGTGCAAGAAAAGAATGAAAAGTCTCAGCGTTTCTCTGTGATTTCTTTGAGCGACTGAGTATTGCACAAAGATTTTTGTACTCTATTTGAACTCTGTGAACCTTCCCCTGTTTTATGAATCAGTCCAACTTTACAGCAATCATGCCACCTGCTGGACAGAGTAGGTAGTGTTTGAATATTAAACAACTGCAATGGGAAATCTAGCCGAGGAGATTTTTACATGTCACAGTAGAAAAGTGTCAAAACTAATACATCACAGTATATAAATGTAATCTCAATGGAAAGGCTTCCTGGATCCCTGTATTATGAACACAGTATACATAATGTCTCTGCTGTTAAAGTGAGGCAAAATGTCTACTGTTATAAAAGGCTGTGGCTAGAAATGAATAATCCCTATACTCTTGAGTTCTGAGTAATGAAACCTGAAAGCACTGTCTAGTAGTTTTGATTTACACAAAAACATGGTAACACACTGTTGCTATGAGGAAGTCCACTCCACAATCTGTATCCTTTCATTATTATACTCCATTATATTCTTAGCTCTCAGCCCTGAGATTGACTGGAAACCAGAGACTGTAGACATGTAGATGAGAATTGAAATGCAAAGGCTGAAAAACAAAGGGCGAGACTGTGACAAACGTCATGATGTGAGAGAGGCTAACGACGATAAAACAATGAGTGGATGCGGGTAGGAGCCGATAGATAAAGCCTGAGCCAGGGCCTAGAAATTGGAGTTTAATGTAGACCTAGATTTTAAAGCTTTATTGATAGATAACAGTTTATAGAGTTGGAAATCAGAGAGAGAGAGAGAGAGAGAGTGGGGAACGACATGCAGGAAAGGAGCCACAGGTTGGACTTGAACCCGGGCCGCCCACTCAGGGAACAATGTCCTCCGTATATGGGCCACGCACTAACCACCAGGCTACTAGCACCCCAATGCTTTTTTTTAACTGATCAAGCTGATATTTACAGTTTGGTCAGGCTTCAAATACACAGTCATAACTAACATATCTTGAGAATTTGGTGCTCTATTGTTATTATTATTATTTTTACTCTAATCTCTCTTATCAGTCTTTCCTCTTTTTCTGTCATACTTGTTTATTCTTTTTACTCTCAGTTGATCTTTTCCCCTCTTTCTTTCTGCCTGTCTTTCTGACACTTTTTCTTTTTCATGCTCAACCAAATCAGTTTAGGGCTCAGGGCTCCCTGGCTCCCGTACCGCTCCAAAGGTTTCTGCTGGTTAAAAGTACATTTTTGTCTTGTTGCTGTTGCAGGACTAGAGGACAGTGAATAATATTTTAACAAGTACAGTGTACACCAGCTATGAGTGTCAACTCATCTTCAGTTGAAATGGCCGCTAAATTTAAAACTGACCTTACCTTACCTTTGGTCTGCTAAATGAAAATTAAGAGTAATAATTTATTTTCTTTTAAAAACTAGTGAGAGATGGAGATGAGATTTATTTTTGTGATGTTTGATTGTAAAGATCTTAATTTTTTCTCAGGTTGAGATGATAAACATTATCTGATTTAAGGAATTTAAGGATTCAATTGGAAGAGTAACTGTTTGATATGATGCACTTTGCCTTTAAGGTTGCTCATGGTTACGGTTGGCGGAGTGACATTGCTTTAAGGCAGGTGAAGTGATGCATCACTGTTGTCGTTGTTCAGTCTGGGTATGTCATGCTATGCTAAGGACAGACTTTCAAGTATACGAGACGCAGAAGTTTCCCCTGTGCTCTTGCTCACATCTGCAGCAAAAGATCTTGTGTGGAGGTGAAGTCAAAAACAATCAAGAGACTGATGGACCATAACCAATACATCTTTGAGAGTAACACTGAACAAGCTTAAAAGACAGGCGTAATAAGCCCGGTCATTTATACCTACTAATTACTGCTTACATATTTAAAAAATCATACAGATTTTCACTAATGGAAAAAACTAAACACTGACCTCTTTTGGATCTTTGACTGAAATAATTTGTCTCATATTTGCATGAAAAACCTCCAAACGTCACCAGAACAACAAAAAACTGCTGAGAGGTTGTGACGTTCAGTGAGTGAACAAGCTGAGTCGACATCCAGCATGAAGATTGCCTTCAGCCTAGATTTATTAAGCTCTACAGGGCAGTTCTCATTAACAGAGGTTTTAGATAAATATACATGAAAACCATTCCACACCCCATGCTATAAACAAACTTAATGAACCTGTAAAGTTTGGCATTTTGAGGACTAATGGGGATTGACTCACTTTTGGAGACATTCCTAAACAGCAGCTTTGAAAACTTCAGTTTTAACCTCTTTCTATTGGGTTAATTTTTCTAGTTCAGAGATTTCCACTTGGTCAGAAACTTTAAAGGTGTACTCTGGAGTTTTGGTAGAGAAATGTAAAGGTTGGAGAAGTGTACAGATTATGTGGTATATGATCATAACTCTATACACAAACTGTCCACAGAGGAAAATGTGGTCCCAGGAACACTGTGCTACGAAGGAAGTTATGGTGGGGGGCCCGCAACAGTGAAACCGTAACTCTCCTGGTAGCTTTTTAGCTCTAAACCAGTGATACTCAACCTGAGGCTCTCGAGCCACATGTGCCACATTTGGGACTAGTTGTGGCTCTTTTACGTCCTACTTGGAAAAAAAAAAAATCCAAAGTAATTATTTAATAAGGGGAAACATTGTCAGTGCATTTTTGGTTAATGTGGCTCTTAGGTCTAACAAGGCTGAGTACCACTGATCCAAACAGTGTCCAGGGACCCATTTTTTCCTTTGAATAAAGTTTGTGTATTTAGTTCAGAAAATATAGAATACAATTGTTTCACTTCTCCAACTTTCAAATTGCTCTACCAAATCTACATAGTGCACCTTTAAGTGAATAATTAACAAAACATCTAAGGGTTAAACTTATAATCAACATCACCCCAAGAAACACTGTTTCACTATAAGTGCTCTTATCCATCTGAGACTGTGACTGTTTGAAAGAAGTCTAAAAAGTGTAATATAACAGTGTCCCCTAGATGGAGGTGTAGGATTGAAGATTTGATGATGTACATTACACACACTGCAGATGTCTATCAGACCATTGAAAATAAAGTCCTGAATAACATCTCATCTTAAAACAGACATGCTGCCACTTCTAACTGAAGTATTTTTGTTATATTGATAGAAGGTTACACGATCAAATGAATCAATCAGCACTATATGTGACATGGTATATTCTGATTTTAACTTACACAAGTTAACGTCAAATATGTTTACCTCTTTGAAATGTAGATTCTAATGTTCCTCAAAGATGTATTACTTTGTTTTTAACAGGTCATTAAACGCTATAAGAGCTGATAACTCGTCTGTAATAAAAGTGTCTAGACACGAGCTGAAGTCTGGCTCTCTGTCCCAACTTCATAGGAGGAATTTTACGGTCAAATCGAGAGATTGCTATCCAGGAAACTCTGATGCCAAAATCACAAGGGCCGTTTAATTCTATGTAAACAAACACTAAAGTCATCTGGTATGATCAAGAGTTTTTTTATGTCCAGAAGGACAACAAGAGGGAACATTACACGCTGCAGTTGAATGGGTCAGAAACATATTTCTGCCTGTCAGGAGAATAAATGAGCGTTCTCTTTTTGTCAGGATTGAAGCGCATGAGTTCCAGGTTTGAAGAACAATATTTTTAGTTTCTCTGAGGGCGAGTCTAAGTGCTGCATAATGATGTTTTGATTGTCTTCATTTCTGTTTGGAGGGCCGGCGTGGTCAATGTTGTGTTGTGGTTGGAAGCCTGCCTTTATTTTAATAATAAGTTACATCAGGACACTAGCTGCAGTCTATGTTAGGTTAACTCACAAATAAACATACACACAGACCCATGCGTGGTGTAAATGTTACCGTGCCAGAAGCCCAGGAGGCCTCGTCCCGGCATCAGGAGCCAGGCTCTCGAGTAGACGGAGCTCCCCCCAACCTTCAGCGAGGTGATCTGGCACTACTACCACCTGACGTCCCTGACGCACAGCCACCACCATCGGACTGTGTCGTCCAATAAACAACCCCCGTCCTCATTCATGCACGGCCTGCTCTGACCTCCACCTCAGCGGCAAGGAAGTGTGGACAACAGGAACGTGAGGAATACAAAGGAGAAATCCTTCCTGCTTATTATCCCATATGCTCTTTTTGTAAAGCGTCTCGAGATAACACTTGAATTGCCACTATGAATTGACGCTATATAAATAATGATTGATTGATTGATTATAGTACTTATAGGATAAAATTGCATACACATCGATTTGTCATAACATTTTGACCTCCTATGCAATCCAATAGAACAGCTCTTTCCTAAATTAATAGATTTTAGTTGTTGATGATGTCAGAAAGGGGATGAATCCAGCGCAACTCCTTCTGCTATTGGGGTGCACCCCCTTTAAAAAAGAAAGTGTTTCTAATATTTTTCTCCCCTCCATGTATGTTAATAGAGTGGGCAATATATTAGGAACTGTAGAATTAGATGCATTAGATTGAATATGTGGTCTGTCATGTGCGTCAATTCAGCAGTTGCTGAGCCTTTGACCCCTACCCATGCATTAAAGTGTATGCAATATATGCAATAAAACACAATTAACAAAAACAGAAAGGGATAATTATCTGCAAAAATTGTTATTCAACTTTTTGTCCTTTTTTTGTGAGCTACATTTCTGAATCTAAATACTTATTTCAACATTCAATTGAATACATTAGTTGCTTTAAAGTCAGGTGACACATTCACTTTCGAAACTATGATTGAAACCATCGACTTAATGTGTTATGACTCTAATTTATTTTGGGACTATTTATTCCTTTATGTATTTAGATGAGGGACAATGGATCGAGTCAGAAAACAGGGAGAGAGAGAGTGGGACAGGAGGCAAAGGTTGGATTTGAACCGGGGGCGCCTGCTATACAAGGACTTCTGCCTCTGTACATGGAGCACGCGCACAAACCACTAGGCTACCGGCACGCCGCCCCCCTACAATGACTGTTCTTTTACCACCGATCCAGAGCTCCTGAGAAACAAGTGCTTACAAATAATGTATTGAAACTATTAAACAACAAACTATTTTATTACTGACTTTATGTAATACTGTAATAATCAGTTCATGTTAAGCTACTTATACATTTATGTGCATCAACTGCAGCAGACGGTCAATATGAGTTTGTATCATCTTTAGTTTTTTTTGTTATCTTGATGTGTACAGCATACATCTTACATGAAGTTATGAACTCATAATACACGTTTACTGCTCACTGTGCAGCTCCTTTATGCTCAAACTTGAACAGACGTAACTGTGGTACCACCGCTGGCTATCTTGGATCACTGCACTGTGTGATGGTTTCTCCAGAATCAGGCGTCTTAAATCAATGTTTAACATGTCATGTGTGGCTGGGAATGGAGGGGCCTCTTCACTCCCAGACACTGATGTTTTAGAGAGAACATAAACTCACCGTGGTACAGAGGATACATTTAGTGTTTTTTCAGCATTTTCAGAAATTATAACGATCGGGGCGCTGGTGGCGCAGTGGTTAGTGCCCACGCCCCATGTATGGAGGCTATAGTCCTCAAAGCGGCCGGCCCAGGTTCGAATGCAGCCTGTGGCTCCTTTCCTGCATGTCATTCCCCACTCTCTCTCTCCCTGATTTCCAACTTTATCCACTGTCCTGTCTCTCCATTAAAGGCCCAAAAAGCCCAAAAATAAATCTTAAAAAAAAAAAAAAAAAAAAAAAAATTATAATGATAAGTCACTAAGTCATGATGAATCCCAATCATAGACATTCACATTTTGATGAAACAGGCAGAGCAGTTTGAGATTCAGAATCTTTCCTAAGGACACTGTGACATGACTGCAGGAGCCGGGGATCAAACCCCCGAGCATCTGGTTGAGTGACGACCGTCTCTATCATTGAGCCACAGCCGCCTGTGGGTTAACATGAACTATTCTGGGCGACCTTGCAATTTTGTGCAATCACCGCAACTTTTCTGCAAATGTGACTAATAAATAGTTTCCCCCACGAGTTTCACCAATCATAGCAGTCCCCCTCAAAAACGGCGAGCCATAAGTCACCAAAGTTTGGTGACCAATTTGACCAAACTCACTTCCTTGTTTACATATGCAGATGCAGACATGTCCGACACAAACGTTGCACATTTACCAACAAAAACTTCAGCTAAGGACCGTGCGAAGCAATTCTCCGATATGCAGGGGTAAACTTTTTTGCACCCCATGCAACATTGTGGTGGAACACAAACGAAAGTCATCGATCTACCGCAAAACACACCAGGAGAATGACTTAATTGCGCTGACAACATAGAAGACAAATCACAGTGACAGAGGCTGCTGCATCCGAATCGATTGCAAGTGCTGAAAGAAGCAAGGCGAGTTAAATAAATAAATATGGATAGAGCTTGTCTGATTGCGAAACAAACAGTGTGTGTGTGCGCGCGCCCGTGTGCGTCTGTGCGTTCGTGAATTCATGAAAGTAGTTAGTTGTAAAATGTTTAAAGTGGTTTAAAAGCTTAAGGCAAAATATAAATTTGGATGTGTAATGAAATCAGATCAAGAGTGTGTGTGTGTGTGTGTGTGTGTGTGTGCGAGAGAGAGAGACATCACTGAGTGAGGCAGGGGAATATGTAACTTCCCAAAGCTAATGGCTTAAACAAGGCATCACTCAATCAATAGTTAAATATTAAAAGTCTCGATTTTTTACATTAAAAAAATAGCAACTAGTGTCGCAATTTAAATGCAAAAAAAACATCTAAAAACGTCACAACTTGCATTGCAATTTTCTTGAAAAGTTGCAGCAAAATCAGACATTTTAGGCCAGAACAACCCCCAAAACAGTCCGCAAAATCCTCCAGGAACTGATAAACACTGAGAGACAGTTAGCTTCAAAGCTCTTTCAAAAGGTAAAAACTCAAGGAAACGCCGACACCACAAAGAGTCAAAACAAGTGGTTAAGAAAAAGCTAAATTTAAGTTGTAAAACACTCAGGTTTGTCAGTTACCGGTGTTGGTAGGCATGTTTTTGGTAATCTTTGTGCTAACTTATGCTAACCAGATCGTTTTTTTTCTCTCCAGTAAATATTAATTCATTTCAGAGCAGCCACTTCTTATTTGTGTTTGAACGTTTGAGATGTTAGTTTGCTAGCACAAAGCCACCTCTATTGGTATTGACACAAGCTTGATTTAAATTGTTACCTACAGTGGACTTGTCTTACAGTTGTTTTAAGAAAGGCCCGACTGATACAGGAGTTTTGGGGACAAAACCAATAATTAGGAAGCAAAAACATCCTATCATGATTAATCTGCAAATATCTTTCTTTAAACCATGTTCCACCTTTAGAGATATGGATGAAGATATATCCATTTACAGTAATACCCAAAGATTTAAAGTATAACAAAGACAAGACGGTCACTTAACTGGAGAGAAAAAACTGCACATGTACGTGCACCACCTGACACTCTGAAGAAGTTCTTGTTGTAATCCAAAAATCTGTCATGCAACATTTGTTATAGTTTACAATCTTCACTCACTCAGAGCTCTTGATTGAGCTTTGGATGTTGATATGTGTGTTTGGTTTGTTTTTTGTGCTGAGCTGTCAATCAGCTGAGCTGTGTGCACACTGATGCTTTTTTACACAACTGAAGTTCAGGATGGATTAATAAAGTTATTTGAATTGAATTGAATTTAGCCCCCTCTGCTATCCAATAAAAGAGCCGATAGCGATCACTTTTTATGCTTATTTATTTTAGCTTGGAAGCTAATTGCCTAAAATAAAAAACCTAACCTTACCTCAAGCCAACCTAATCCGGTCTGACTGGATCGACCATCATTAGTAGAATCCTCTAACTGTTCTTAGAAAAGGCATTTGGATTTTGTCACTTACAGATTAAGAAAAGATGGCGACATTGTATTTGAAACATAAATGTGCTATAAGGCTATTAAATTTAATGTTACAATCAAAAATACAGGAAGTAGGGGGATAGCCTTGAGGAAGGAACTCTCCCCCCAGTCTCTCTCCTTCCAACGTTACCTCTCTCTTCAGCTTTCCTATCTGATAAAGGCAAAAATGGCACAAAACAAATACAGGATTTAACACTTCATGGACTCTAAAGTGTATGTTTTAGGTGCTTTTTGGATTGATAAACTGAACATGCACTCACAGAAAACAAGAACTCTTCCAGTGCACTCTCTGAGGGCTTTGGATAGAACATGAAATGTCCTTGTTTTTCTTATAATGTTGCAAATTTTCTTAAAATTGTGGAGCAATTTGTCCCGATACAGTTTTTGCATCCTGCCCTCTCTTGGACTCTTTCGTCCCATCACAAGTTGCTTTCAGAATAACTGCTTTCAGGTGTACTCTTTTATTTCTGATCGTTCTGGTACTTGGGCAAGAACATCCTGTAAGGATCTAAGGAGACACTAAGATTGATTGTTGAGGTTTTGAGGCCTTAAAACTTAAAAATCAAGCTAAAGAGGAGCAATTGTTTAGCGGACTGAAGTATTTGTGATCATAGCCTGTTTGAAACCATTGTGTAATCTTGAACATTTGAAATCATCAGAAACAAAGTCATGGTGGGCTCAGTTTCCACATATGCCGTCCCCTCAAATAAAGAGCCAAATCTAAAAAATCTTCAGCTGGTGACAGGAACTTCTTGAAGTGAAATGCAGTGTGACCGTGAAGAGTATTTCTCCGGATTTGTTACTGCACACGAGGAACAAGTGGCAGAGTGAGCTGGAGCTGATGACAGATGTATTGTCTTTGGCTCTGAGCCGTCCTACAGCTTCCTACTATGTTCCTATTTGGTAGTAATCACTCAGAAATAGTTGAACGTCTTCCAATAGAAATAGCTGAAGGACCAAATCTCTTCCCTTCTCTTCACATCGGTCCAAGTCCAAGGACGAGGACACACACAGATTTGGGAAAATAAAGAAGAATCTGTTTTTTTCATTAAAGGCTACAGAAAAAAGACATTTCCCATAACTGGGCCTTTACGGAGCTGTAAATAAAGCACATCAGAAATAGCAACAATGTGAAATGTGAACGAGGCAGAAGCCAAGTAAAGTGAGAGCACACTATAATGGGAAGAAGGTCGTAGAAACTTGTCACCTATTTGATTAGTTTATGTTTAGAAGCATCATAGAGGTCGTAGGCTGTTGTGTTCACATGATGGGGAGGGAAATGTTGTGTCATTTAGTGTTAGCTGATGCAGTAAGCAGTTGGTTATCCAGCTTTGTAAGTCACCCCCCCCTCACCCCACCACTCCTTGTAGGGGAGAAATTACCATGCCCCTCCCCCTCACAAAGTGGTGACTGAAAGACCAATTTTAGCTTTATTAAAATACAATTGACGGGGCGCTGGTGGCGCGGTGGTTGGTGCCCGTGCCCCATGTATGGAGGCTTTGGTCCTCAGGGCGGGCGGCCTGGGTTCGAATCCAACCTGTGGCTTCTTTCCCGCATGTCGTTCCCTACTCTCTCTCTCTCTCTGATTTCCAGCTCTGTCCACTGTCCTATCTCTCCATTTAAAGGCACAAAACAATATAGAAAAAATCTTTAAAAAAATAAAATTGACATTGTGAACATGAATTTCAACACGTGAATGAATAGCAGTTATTTAGGCTTTCTCTCTACATTCATTATATCTACTTTACTACCTAGATTAACCAATTTCATGTAGATAACTTTTAGACTCTGATTAAATTTACGCCTTATAATTTGTTTTTGTTAATTTCACTTTTATATTTGTTTGAACGTTGAAGAGTTAAACAGCAGAGTGGCACATTTGAATCCTCACAGTTTCATTCTTTAGGACACCAAAAGTGTTTTGCCCAGAGTCAGAATTTAAACAAACTAACAAAAGGAAATGTGCCACAGTGAAATGTAAAGAAAGCTGACAGCAGCGTGTACTCACACAGCCCAGCAGTTAATTTGTCACATAGATCCCGCCTCTGATGAGGGGAAAAGACATCCATCGTTTGTGATTTTGGAGTTGCACCAATCAAGGGCTGCCCGGACATAGTCCCAGACCACGCCCCCCCCCCCCCCGAAGGGTCCCGACCCCCACCATGATGACTTAGCTTCAGTTTTTTCTTTTTGTCAACAAAAGGGAACAGAACAGCATGAGATATAAAACAGATTTATCCATGAGCTCTTTGCTGGCGGCATTATCACATGGCAACATGGTGGACGTATGACGTCAACTCATACTTGAGATGACTCGGAAGAAACACACCTACTCTATAAATGTTGGCCATTTGCAGGTTGAGACGTTGAAGTTTGAATTGGAAAATATTTGATAGAAATTCTAAAGTCTTTTAAAAAATGTGAATGTGATCCAACACATATCACTGACATTGTTGTAACATCATTGCAACGCAAAGTCTGGATCGGGAAATAAATGTATCAGATCCACACGGAAACCCCCGATCAACAAAGGGTGTCTTTCTGTCCTCTTCAAATTCCCCCTCAACCAACACTATCTCTCAAATGGTACCATTGTAACATTAACCTCACTGAGAAGGAGGCGAAATGTCCCGCCATAAATGATACTTGTTAATCAGCCGGTTTAACCACAAAGTCTAAACACCCATTCAAAGACAAGCACTCTTTGATTACAGAGTGTAAGCGATGTTATGTAACTCTGATTATTGTGAAGTCATCTGCACTTTTTGCATCCTCCAAAAAACAATCCAACATCTCATTTCGACCTGACCCAGGTCATATCAAACCGGCTACAGTACATCCGTCATCAAATGATTACTGATCTCTGTCGCATATGAACTTGTATGCACACTTTATGAAGGTTTTTGCACTGACCATGTTTAGTTGTACATGTACAACGACAAATAAAGATATTCTGAGATTCTGAGACCTCAAAGGGGGGCACAAGGCTTTGTCTGCTCTGAGGTTGTCAAAATTGGCTACATAACATATTAAATAACTAAAATAATGACACTAACTAGATAGTCTATACAATGATCTTTTGGTAGGGACACTTGAATGGAGGTTTATTCTGTTGGATTTTATCAATGAAAACTATTAAGATTGATGTTAATCTTTGACAACAATGTACAACCTTTCTTGTTGGTAATGGGGAGCTCCGCTTTTTGTAAATGGGGTGAGGTGCCGGGTAAAAAAGGTTGGGAATCACTGTCATACAGATACAGAAATGGTCCTGTATCATTACCTTGATAATGTAACACATCAGTCTGCAGCTCAGACGCTCTGACGTCATGTCAGGGAGGATTCCACCGAGACAAATGTGAGCGAGGATATTGCTGTGACGTGCAAAGCGCTTTGTGAATGAAAAAGGCATCGTAATCCGCACGTCCGATTCTAACCAAGTCTATCGTGAAGCCCGCCCACATCCACCTGATCTCTGTCCATCCTCTTCACACTGTTCCTCTTCCCTCTTTACCCCCTCCCGTCCCTGCTTTCCACTTCATCAGAGTAGTGAGATTCATTGTAAAGCCCAAACGGATGTGTTCAATCCAGCATGGATTGGCAGGGGCTTCCCTGATGATGATGACGATGATGGTGTGGGGGGGGGATTAAGGGCCGGCTCTGCCACCTCTCTGCTAGATTACGCCCTCCAGATTATGTCTGCATTTACGCAGAGGGAAAAAGAAACAAAACGACTTTTAACCCCTTGTGGTGCAGCTTGGATTCATAACATGCCAGTCCAGTGGGCTTCTGTCAGACAGCTGTAGGCTAACCAATAAAGTCACAGAAAAGACAGATTTAGGTAGTATTTTTATTTATAATTATGGTTAAATCTTAACATTTTAAAGAGGTAATTCAGAATTTCAGGTGCCAAAAAGACAACGAAAGAGACAAGACGAACAATGTTTTAAAAGGAACTGGACACATTATGAGTCATTCTTTTGAGGCTTAAATGTTTAAATTATGATTCAATGTTAACACAGTAGGCTTTAGAGCATTCATATTTTGTTGTAAGTGACGTATTAATGACTCTTAAATTGAAAGGCGGGTGGGGAAATAATCACATGAAAAAATGGTTTTGAGGCTACAGTAAAATTTTCCCAATTTGTGTTGAGCAGAATTTATAAATATGACATAACCACGTGCATGTGTGTGTGTGCGTGTGTAATCTATGCGTGCAGCCAGACGAGCAGTGATTAACACTCATCTCTGCTTCCGGCTGGATTAGTCTCTGAGCATCGGGTGTATCGTCACGATAACCGCAGGAGGTTGTGACCCGTTATGGGGCCAGCACCTCTTCACCACTTTCACTCTGTTTTATGGAGGAAACACTTCAGTCAATGACAACATCCTGATTCTAGCCTTTTCAAAAACGTGATATACGAGAAGAACCGCTTACATTTTTGTATTTGTATTTTATCATAAAGTTTTGTATCTCTAACTTAGGTCCCTCTACTTGAAAAGAGTGATGGTCCGTGAAATTGTAAGTAAATGACTTTAAGATTCTGGTAAAGATAGAACAAGCCTTGTGGGTAGTTGTTAAAATAGTCAGATGTTTGCTCCTCTTATAACTGGTAATTTTCTTAATTTTACCATCCTGCCTCTTGGGACTGTCGCCAGGGCTTCAACAAAATGTTTTCCAGCTGAAAGCCTCAAAGGAAAATACTTTAGTGGGGGTATTGTTGGCTGTTGCCTGGAGCCTGTTTAACATCCTCTGTGACAGATCTACATCCAGAGCATAAATTAATATCAATCATCTCAGGGAAGAAAGGTCAAATCCAAGTACAAAGTGTTAGACTGCTACTTTAACACCATATCTGTCCACAGCAGACAGTGTGGGAGGGAAACCACTAATCTTGTGATAAAACATTATAAAACTAACCTTTTACTTTCAGTGGGAGATATGAAGAGAATCCTCAAATCCTCCAATAGCTCAACTATGCAGAACACTTTCTGAGAAATCATTTTAAGAAGTGTTCATGCCAAATAAAAAGACACCCAACAAGAATGTGTTAATGTTTTAGGCAGATCCCAAAAGGAAAAACTTGACATCAGACAATGACCAACTTAATTTAATTCATACAAACTCTACAAGCTCAAGTCCATTTACCATTCATTTGGCTTGTAGAGCACTTTTCTAGTCTTCTGACTACTCAATGTGCCTTAACAACACAGGTCACATCTACCCATTCACACACTGATGGCAGAGGTTGCTATGTAAAGTAACCATCAGAACTAATCCATTCATACACGTCTGACCAAGCAGCAGGAGCAATTTGGGATTAAGTGTCTTGTTCAAGGACTCATCTGACATGTTTTTGCAGGAGCTGGGGTTTGAACCTCCGACCTTCCAGTGGAGAGAGGGCCGACTCTACCAACTGAGCCACAGACTGACATTACCAAAGGCTGTGCAGAGCTGTGCTGGTTGCATGGCTTACAATCAAATAGTGGCTGCTGATTGATTTGCAACAGTGCCCACAATGGACCGATGCAGGGACAATGACGGGATACATTGCACAGCATGGTACTACAGCCCTATTCTTCACCCTGTTCCCTGTTATCTAACTGGAATGCTCTACTGAAGTTAATTTATCTGAGAGAACTGATGGAAGATGAGCAAATTGAGACAGGACACCAAGTTATTATAGCAGACTAACAAATCAAAAGATGAAAGAAGCCAGCAAATACTCTCAGAAGTAGATACAAAAACTGGCTTTGATTGAGAATTGGTCGAAAGATTGATACTCAGCTAAGAAACATTCAAAAACTGATCTGCTGCTAATTAAATCAAATCAGACAACATGAAGACATCCAGAGGAACTCAGTTTTAGAGATCACATTTTGTTACCAGTTGTTTATTGTTGCTGTTATTTTGGGCTTCATAAGGGAAGTCAGCATGTCTGATGACCTGAACACAACAGTTTAATAACAGTGCAGTTTTAGAGTTCTTGGTGTGCTCTGAGCCTTAGGACAGTACTATGTCCATCATGTGTTTATGAAAGGCAGTTCATATTGCTATTTTGATCCCATAACAGAGCCCATTTAAAGCAGGACAAAATCCCCCTCAACCAAACACAATGGTAAATAAAAGGGCCAAATGGTATCAAAATACCATCAAGATTGTTTTAATTAGTTTTCCCATTAAGTGTTTGTGCAAACAGGGGAATCAATAACACATATTCACCCTTTCTATATCTGATCATATCTACTTCAAATAGCTGTCTAAAAGATTTTTTAATCCAGTGTATATATTTTTTACTTTAAAAATAAACACAACAGAGTGGGATCATTTGCATTTGTTGAAATAATTTATAAACTAATAGAATAAATGTAACATAGGTGTAGGAATATAAAAGTTTTTACTTCTTCCTACTCCTTTTCTGTTACTTTTGTCTTTATATTTATCTTATTTTAATTTTTGGTTAGAAATAAAATCATTCATTCATTCCTTTAAATAGCTGTCTAAAAGATTTTAGAAGCCTTCAAATAAACATAAGGGCAACATTTAAATCTTCAAGAGAAGATGTATGTCCAAAGTAATATATATATATATATAGATATAGATATATATATTTAAATAATAATAAAATATATATAATATAAATAAATAAATAAATAAATAAAGTTCTAACAAAAGGTAACGTGCTATTTTGAAATAAGTCAAAAGTTACCAGCTTGCAAAAAGCCAATCATAGTTTAAGACTTTGCCTTGAACTAGAGGTGTCCAAACAGATATCAAGGGGCCCCGGACTCCCATTCCTCCATGCCTCTGCCTGGGCCACCCCCCCTTCATGTTGCCATGCCTCCCCCTGGGCTCCACATCTCGAGGAGCACTGATTTCAGGATTGTTCTGGACTTTTTTTCTCAAATATGTTGCTATAGAAATGATTGCAAATGTTTATGGAACTGCAGATTTACCAAGTGTCCTCCGTTGAAAATAACGTATTTGAACCAGAGCGTATTGCGCTGGTGGCAGTTTCCGGAGACCGACTGCTGCGCTCGCTGTGGGAACACAATGACTGACTAGAGTGGCAGCGAACTACGGCTAAGGGTGCGGTGCTGATGGACGTTGGCGCTGACTATGTGGAAATTGCAGGCAATAAACTCTGTTTGAGATAACTTCACTTGATTTATACCTTATTTGTTTCACATGGTGCAGGTGCCCCCAACATAAACGTTATTTATGAGCCTATACGTTTTTTTGACAGCTGTTCTGCCTTTGAGGACGAAAGTATTGATTGAATGAAAATCTGGCACACAAAGAAAGCAGAACTCAACCACCCTCCCCCCCCCAGATGCCGGTCTGCTGGTTCTATCGGAAAAACCGGATTGCATAATATATATAATACAGCCATTATTTCTGTGAATTCTGTGATCTATAAACACTCTTCTCTTAAGATACAGAACATAATGAAGTGAAGTCAGTGATATTGTTTTACTGTCCTATAATCAGATCTCTCAGGGCATCTTTTTCCTCCAGCTCTTATGTAATTCAGCACTACTGTGGACACCCAGGGTTATATCAGGATGCTACTCACAAGGTTCAGTGATGGTGTAGAACAGAGCCTTATTCAGCTCAGCTTGTGTGCTGCTTTCTGAACACAGACCAACTTCTATGTAAATAATATCAACTAACTGGTATGTTCATTAGAAAATGCTAATTATTTTCTTTTATAGATTCTGATTAGTTTATTGATGAAATGTTTGTTTATCAGGATCTACTCAAGTCATCTATGAGACTGGCTGAATTCGATGCTGCTCCATTTGGCATTCTACTTAAAGAGCTAGCCATAGCACTTAGCAGGAATTGACTGACTAGTCCCTAGACTAAGTTATGAATCGATTTAAAATCTCAGAAGATAATAATTACGATTTTTATATAAATCCATTTTATACCCCCACCTCTATACCTTCACATGTATCTAAACCAGTTTGGCCGACACAAGCTGCTGTATTCAAAGACATGGGAGCCTTCTCAGTTGTAGCCCCTAAACTTTAGAACCATGTTGCCCCCCCCAGGTTAGACTGGCACCCATGTTGCCTGTGTTTAAATCTAGTTTAAAAGCGTATCTGTATGCTTTGGCGTTCCTTTACCCACGACTTTGTTTGTTTCTATGGTATTATTGTTTGTTTGTTTGTTTTATTTTGCTTTGTCTATTGTTATTTTGCTTCTTGTGTATTTGATGTAAAGCACTTTGGTCAACTCTGTGGGATTGGATTGGATTGGGAGTAAGAACGGGCCAAGACTGAACCATACTTCTTTTATTTCAGCTGACATGTTTTATCGCTTAGGGCATTTTATTATTCTTCCATATCTATCAATGAAGACATTTCAGAAATAAAACCTGATTACATAACAGCGTCTGAAGTCTGCTGGGAGGCTTTGAAAAACAGGATCTGAGGCCTTCTTTTGATTACTGAGACGTCATGAAACAATCACATATTTAGGATCTGCAGAATAACACCAAATTAACTTTGACATTCATCAGGAGCCTTATGCAATTTCAGGGACTTTGATGTCACCAGATTTTCAACTGTGGTAAGCCATATCTTTCTATTAATGCAGTATGTGTTGGTTTAGGGGAATTTTGAGAGCTCAGGCATTTTTTTTTTAAGCATCCTGTGCAGGTAATTAAACAGTTGTCAGCTCAGTTGATTTCATGCAATAGCTTAGAGATCCACTAGCTGAAAGGCATGAATTGAAAGAAACAAGTTTACAGATATTTTTCTGGGAACCAGGATTTGAAACTCTGTTTTAAGTTCCATCTTTGATCTGACAGCACTCAGTCCTTTTAACCATCTGTAAATCGTTTTTGCTCTTGCTCGCATTTGTTCTCGATGATAAAGCATTTGTTCTTAACTCAATCACGGCAACGACCCCCCCTGCAGAATGATTAGACATTAGAAATAACATGTATATTGTCAACGTTTATGATGATTGTCTTTTTTGCTTTTGAAGGTCATAAAGAGGCATCAATATTAATTTCAGCCTGTTTCATAAGCAGATAAAAACTCCTTACAGGAACTTAAAGATATAATTTGACTTTTTTTTAAAAATTATTCTCTTTTTTTCTTTCTCGCAGCGGTTTTAATGAGATGATACTCTTGTATCTTAATAGTCAGGTGGCATAGCAAAATTATGGACAAAAGCACCAAATTTACATAGTCCCCATCACCAAAGCTTTTAATTTTTGGTGGGAGCCACTTCATCAAGATGGAGGTTCCAAGATGGCGCCCATGTAAAATCTGTAAGTGCCAATATGTCTTCGAAGCCACTTAGAAGGTCAATCTTGGTGTCAATATATACATTTGCTGGGTCAAATTGATTAAAGCTATTGAAAATATCACGAGATGATTATTTATGCAAAGATCAAATAAATATGTTAATTTGGGGAATGTATTACATTATTTTCAACTTGGTTCCTAGGCAACACATGCATTAATGCATTAATACCTTCTAGGTGGCTTGGAAGACATTCTTCCCAAATCTGGTCGCCAGACTATAAAACATGAATCTAGAATAACTTTCATATAAGCAGAGTCTCCTAAGTTACACTAGCTTATTTAGCTAACTTTGCTTATAACAAGTACTGCAAACTGCTAGCCTGACTCTGTCTAATGTAGGCAACATGGTTTAACTTTTACAAAAGCAAAACTGTAGACACATTAAAGGAGGTTGCAGAGAAACCTCTGCAAACAGAGTATTAAACCAACAGGGCAGAATGTGCAGAGCGTTTTTGATGTGACTAGCTCTTTGTGCTTACATAAGCTAACAAGTTGCTGGTTGTAGCTTTGTATTTATGTGGAGACATGACAAGTGGTATGAACCTCGTCATTGGCAGCAAATAAATGCCAAAAATGTTGAACCATTCCTTAAAATTTACAACGTAATTGGCCCCAGCTTCCTTTGATCTGCCTTGCCTTCATGTGCTTTTAATGCTGATTTCCTGTGTTATCCAGAATGCTCTTTAAAAGTCTGCGGAGAACTCATTCCTTGTCAAGTAAAAAACAGCTCATTGCTTTCATGAAAAACTCTGCATTGACAGTTTACATGACTATAATTATTTCTCAATGGCTGCTTGGTCGGCAGTGTGAACACAACCATACTACTGTAGAAAAAAAGCACCTGATTATTACGACTAAATAAATAACTTAGGATATAAATATCTGCAAGTGATTTATCTCCTAACTCAAACGTACACATCATACTTAAATCCCTGGCCCTTTCACAGACATAAATCAAAAGACACACTTCACTGGCATTAGCATGGTGAGCTTCAGAACATCCCTGTGTCGGACTTCTACATGGGAAAGAATTTAGTAGCAATTCCCAGCTGAGTCATTTTTTTTCCCAAATGTAGAAGTTTGATTCACACAACTGACAAGAGGTCAACCAGGGTGACTGCATCCAAATAAAACTGAGAGAGACTCTGAATTTAAATGCTTTAATAAAAAATGTCCATGTGATAAGTATCACAGTTGGATAAAAAGTATTTTACAAATCTAGTCTCTGAAGCTCAGGCGGTCGTTCTGCTGATTTACGTCAGTGATATTTTAATGTGGATTCCAGCTGAACAGCATAAAGACTAACTTTAGCTCTCAGTCCCAAAGCTTCTTCTGAAAATGAACACTGAACTAATATTACTCTCATGGGAAATAGCAGTTTGTCATTTTCTCCTGTAAATGGGTACAGAACAGGCTACTTTATTACACAGCCATTAAAGTAGATGCATGTGGAGGCTTTATGAATGTGATTTGAAGATTTAAGTGAGTCACAGACATTCCCAAAAAAGTTAAAGGGCGCACTCACACTAGACAATCTGTACCGTGCCTAGGCATGCTTCACCCCTAAAGTCCAGTTGGTTTGACCAGTGTGAGTGCTTCGATCCCCTTGGTCCCAGCATGCTTTGAAGAGGTGTGCTTCGGCACGGTACAGTTCATGCATGAGCACACACCGGGGACAGCCTTCATTATGGTGAAATCCCGGAGATTTCTGGCTGTTTCTGACTAAAGATGACTCAAAATAAGCCAGAAAATCAGTAAAGTAGCTGTCATGTTCTCTGTGTTGTTCTCTAATTTTATTTTTTATTTCTTAATTTTGAGTCTGCCTGTCTTGTAAACTAAGCACGCTTCATGATCAGGTAAAGCCATGCATGTGTTGTATTACGGCGTTATGTACAAGAGGTAACCGTGCTCAGGCCCGGTTAGTCCTTGAGCAGTGTGAGTGCAGGCCAGCGGGGGAATGCGGAGGGGGGTACATGACGACTATACCTCGTGTGACTGCGCCCTAACTTAACATATAGATGTTAGACCACTTTAGATCAGCAGTGCACATTGGTCGCTACAGCGTGAAATGCTAATAACCATCCACGGTAAAGACTGTGGTTCAAATGTTGGACCTTGTTAGGGTCCAGTAGAACAAAACACTTCCACCAGTACAGGTTAGGCCTCTATTGCAATCTTTTATAGAGAGAAGTAGATGTTGATGAGGTTGGATGAAAGGTTTTTTTTTCACAAAAACAAATACTGATTACCTGCTTTATTCTTAACACAATATTTTTGGTAAAAAGCTTTGGATAAGTCTTCATCAAAAACTGCAACTTGCTGAGTTTGTAAAAGCATTTAACTGCAAAGTCAAATATTATTTTTTTCCCTGTGTTATGTCAGCCGACAGTTTCCTGCTTCTGTCGTGAATTAATTCCCCGTGTTGAAACCTTTGACATTTCCCCTGGTGGTGAAGTGAAATAAGATCCTCTGTCTGTCATCACAGGACCTGCAGAGGCACTCGTTTTTAAAAAAGGAAAATAAACAGATTAATTCCATGTGAAAACATCAACAGTCCCCTCTGAGGGAAACTGCTGAGACCTTTTTTGAGACCACAAACTCAAGAGACGTGAAATTTCACCACCTTCTCAAACAACGAATTAAGAAAAAGGCAATGAAAGAAAGGGCTATAATCACTCTCTCTCTCTCTCTCTCTCTCTCTCTCTCTCTCTCTCTCTCTCTCTCTCTCTGTATCCATCATTTCTCCACCAGACTAAGTTTTGACACTGCTGTCCGCCAGCCATCCCAACACACTTGACTTCCTCCACATTATCTCTCTCTTCCTTCGTCACCTCCCTACACTTAGATGCTGACTCTTCTTCTCGGACTCCTAATCTCTCAAAGTCTCCAGCCTTTATGGTTTCTGGGGACTTTAAAATACACACTGTTGTGGTAAGACACCAGGAAAAATGTGTGTTCCTTCAGCCGATTTAGTGACTATTTAGAATAAATGCTTTGGAGTAAATATGCTAAATGCTACTTATTTTATGGTATCTCAGTCTTTGTTTGAATTTTACATACTTTATTAATCCCTGAGGGGAAATTCTGGTTCACACTCTGCTGTTGAGAGACATGCTACTCACACACATGCACAAACAGGACCTGAGGGCATGCATTAGTGGAGAGATTTCAGAGTGGGGCTGCTACAAGCTGCTATGCAGGGAGCGCACCAGAGCGGTTGGGGGTTCGGTCCCTTGCTCGGCAGTGCTCGGGAAGGCACCTCTCCAACTTCCATATTATGGTCCGAATTGAACCGGCCCTCTGGTTCCCAACCCAAGCCCCTATGGACTGAGCTGCTGCCGCCCAAGTCTTAAGGTGTTTTCATATGAGGCGCCATTGTTTCGTACACAGTGGATTGCCCTGTGATAAAGGTTTAGGGTCAGGGAAATATATATATTTTTTAAAGGCAAAGTGTTTTTTTTTTAACACATAAAAGCAATGGAAGAAGTTATGAGGTGAATTAAGTGATACTTCCTTTATCATAGCCACACACCTGGCATATGTCAGAAGTGGACAATGCTGTAAGACTGATGGTTTGGAAAGTAGCATTCACCTATAAACAAATGTGGGAATACATTTTTTAACCCAGAACAACTAGGCAGATATGAACCAAGAAGATATGAAGTGATATACTGCAAAAAAATAAAGTTAAGAACAGAATGTCTTCATTTACTTAAACTGCAAAAAGAAATGCCTTTTTTTCAAAGTTCAGGATGAGGATGTTCCTCTGATGTCCTAAATCCTTCTCTCTGCCTCTTCATAAAGGACAGGAGTGCTGAAATAATTTATGGTGTGTCTGTCCTCCCTGGGCAAAAAAGAAAAATGCTGTCGACATGTCTGGGACGAGAGGAGATGGAAGGAGAGCTACGTCTGAAAATAGAGGAGGGGATGAGAGGGAGAAAAAGGATGTGAAGAGTGAAAGAGTGAGGCAGAAAAGAACATGTGTGGGACAGCGAGAGACTTGTCAAAACTTGGCCCTTTCGCTGCCTCGCCACCTGCTTTTAGCATACCGCACCGACTCAGGATATGTGTGTTACGTTTGGCCTTTTTAAGGACTGAACCTATGCTGTCTTACATCCAATACTGTCATGATTTGGTTTTGTGTTTGAGTTTCCCTGTTTTATCCCAGTGTTGCTTGTTTCCCTTGTGTGTTAATGTTTCCTAGTGTTCATGGTTTCCTAGTTTTGTCTTCAGTATTTTCTGTTTTATTTTGTCATTTATTATCCTCATGTATCTCTGTGTTCTAGTGTGTTTTGTTAGACTCATGACTTCTGTGTGTCTTTAGTGTTTCATGATTTAGGTTGTAGTTGTCCTCAGTGTTTCTTGTATTCCTGCCTCTGTGTGTTTCCCAGTGTGATTGCTCTGATTGTCCTCACCTGTGTCTTGTTAGTCTCATCTGTGTCTGATTACCCTATGTCTATTTAGTCTCTGGCCGTTTTCGAAACCGCGTACTATACTACTAGTACGTACTGATTTGGCGAAAATGCAGTATGCGAACAAATGCGAGATCAGCAGTATGCCAAAAATACCCGGATGTCATACTGATTCGGGAAAAATTTACAGTATGCATCGGACCAGTCTACCTCGCGTACTGTCTCCCAGAATGCAAAGCGGCAGGTCAATATTTACAGTCGTAATGGCGGAGCGACAGCGGCGGAGAGTGAATATAAATCTAAGTACCAATTATCAGACAAGATTTGTCATCATTTGCTTTTGTTTCATTTTAATAACGTAGAATTTGTATTTGGTTAACATTAAAACTTGGGCCCTTAACAAACGTCAAGCTGGCGTGTAATGAAGTTATGCCTACTAACGTAATGCTAAATATCACAACGACGGCAACGCTAGCGTCACCGTATATACACAGGCAACTTTACTATTATGCCAAACTAACGTATATTTATTTAATTAATTAAGGGACAGAACAGGACACAAGAGGCCCTTTTCCAAAGCCTGTTCAGTGGCCTCAGGAATGCAGCCCAAAAGGGATTTGAGTTAGTGGATTTGAGTTAGTGGATGTTAAGTTATTATTGTTCTTAACTGAGCTTAGCTGCTAGGTAAGTTCACTTATCTACAGAAAGTAGTGTGATAAAGTTACATCTTTGGAGGTACCAGTGTTCTCATACAAATAAGCTTTTACTGTTGTGTTGTGATAAAGAGTTTGTGAAAGAGCGTTCTCTGGTGGGGAAAGTGGATGCGGACGGGAAGATCAAGCACAAGTGGGAGAACCTCAAACAAAAATACAAGGTAGGGATAAGTAAGCTGCTGCCTTCCAAAAGGTGTGAGATCACCTGCAATGACTTTAATTTAGCCTTTACACAAGTGTGTGTGTGTGTGGTGTGAACATGGAGGGAGGGGAGGCCACCGCTGCATCATGGAAATGGCATGCCCTGATGGACGAGGCACTGGGTCGGAGGCCTTCAATAACACGTCCGGTCACCATTGACTCTTCAGGCCAGGATGTAGTGGTGGTCTCTCCTTCCTCCCCTGTACAGAAATGACTAAAACACAGTCACTTCTAAGTGAAATCCAAATAGGCAAAATGTGAAACAGGCACTTTTATTAACAGAAAATGCAATGTGAACATGCTCATGAAAAATTATATTTGTGAACAAACAAAACCTAAATCTCCATAAATAAAAGTAGTGGAAATAAAAATATATATGTTAGTAGTTATGGTCCTTCAGTGCTTGCATGACCCCAATAGGTGCAAAAACTTCTGCTGCCAGCCTGTTCCTCATGTTTTCTCCTGGCATTTGATCATCAGGGTGGTTCGAGTGGTCATCACCCTGGTCATGGAAGACCCCCTCCTCCACCTCTGGCTCCACCAAATCCCCATTGTTGATGGAGAGGTTGTGGAGGAAGACACCGGTCGACACCACTGCAGGAACAAAGGTTGGATTGATCAACAGGAAAAAATACAAGTTTAATGTAGCTGTATAATGAAAGTAAACATGATTGAATAGCCTGCATTACGCTGCTCTTTTGTTTTCATTATTGTCTCAGAATGTCCATACCTGTATTACTTTGCTGCTTATATTTAATAGCCACTGCTCAGCACTTATTCAACTAGTGTGTACTTAGATTTACACATTAATGCTGTCTCTCACCTCCAGGGCCTTGAGGAAGATGCTGCGCCACCGCGTCTTCATCATGCCAACTGCCCTTTCCACCACACACTGTGCTTTGGCATGATGCTGGTTGTATCGTGCATGAACTGGGTTTTGCACCGGCTCCCTGAATGGGGTCATCAGGCTGATTGGTGTAGCCAGGCAGGGACAACCCCATCCCCAACAATACACCAGCCATGAGGGGGGTAGAGTTGGTGTATGTATAGAGAACTCCACCGCAGGACCCTGGCATCGTGGACAGAGCCCGGAAGTCCTGTGAACAAGGGTGATGTATTGTGAATATGTCATTGTACTTGACATGGTACAGGACAGATTATGTTGAAAATGCCCATCTCAAACACTTCTGAAATGTGACATCACAAATTCAATTGTGATTATACAATATCTTTTAAAGTAATTACAATGTTTACAATCATGAGATAAGTAGAAATTCACACATGAACATAATGACGTTGCAGTTGTTGGGTGATAAATACAAATCACAGTAAGTGTGAGTCCTGGGCCACATTCACTTTAATTGTATGTCCGATGACTGCAACACCATTTCTTGTGAAACTCCAGCAGTGTTAGGTGGACTTAAAGTTAACCCAACCTTCCATAGGTATTAATGTAAGTAAATGATGACTGAATTATTTATTGGATCAACAATCCCTTAAGCAGTGGAAGCTGTACTAATACATTTCTGACTTTCATTTCTACCTGTATATGGTTTAAGGAAGCGGCCTTTGTGATCACACACCACCAGCAGCTGAATGGAAGAGCTTCCTGTTGAAGAACACAAAATGTAATTGATAACCACTCACATTGATATGGGATTAAAAACAGGTTTATATGAAGTGGTATTTTGTATGCAGGTTACCTGTTAAGGTAGTCTTCTTTGTTTGCTGCAGGTGGCTTGATTCTAATGTGTGTCCCATCAATGCTGCCAGCCGCTCTGCAGAAGGCATGGGAGCCAGCCAGGTGGGCAAAGCCTTCCCCTATTCCCTCTAGCTCATCAGCAGCAGGGAGATGAACCACCCTCTTCATGATGCTGATGATACTTCCAGCGACTCGATGAACAACATCATGAACCGTGGTGATGGGGACATCAAAGGCTCCTGACACCACCCAATACGAGGTGGCACTGGCCAGCCAGTATAAATATATCCACACTTCGAGGTCTTTGCTCCAGCCATGGTCCTTGGTGTATCCCAGACACTCCACCAAGGTCTTCACTGTCTGCCTTGACAGACGGAAGTCTTTCTTTAGTTCTCCATCTCCCAGGTAGAGGCGGACAGTAGCGCTGTGGCCATTCAATTAGAGGTATTGTCCTCACAAACCACGCTGAGTAGGGACAGGATGTTTCAGTTGTCTGAACTTGTGTTTCCGAAGTGAAAAGTGTTTTACCATTCATTAAGTGTTTTTTGGTTACCGATATAATACTGTTGTCAGTTTGCTGTGAAATTCACTGTTTGAATTTAATTCAATGTTAAGAAATGAAGTGGTTACTAATAAACATACTTGTCACACAATAGTATTTATTGACTTATCTGAGTGTATATACCTTCAATATTTGAGGTGAGGAGCTTACATTAACTTCCTTACATAATCCCAGTTTACCCTTACAAATATTTAATGTGTCCTATTTACATGGTCTTCATTTTGTAATAGGATAGCCAGAATGTTTCTCCTGTTGGCAGCTTGTCTCCTTCATGCCACATTGTGTGCATGAACCAATGACAAATATGACATATTCCAATATTTATGTGTCTTACCACCTCAGATGTTCCTGCTTTTCTGACTGTACGATGCATGTGCCACATGTGGAGAAGCTGCTGCAGGTACAGAGTCCTTGGCTTGCTCTCTTATTACATATTATTCATAGCTGTGTAAAAATTAAACCTGAATGCTTGAAAAGTATACTACAATGTTAATAGTATATTTCAGAATGTAATGAAATAAATTACTACTAATAATAGCATACTAATCATATTTCAACCACGGGTGGTATATATAAATGACAGAAGATATGAGCGATTATTTTTTTACATGGTCGATAATCAAAGTCAGAGTAAAACACACAAACAAACTACCAATGAACAAGTTGATGAAAAGGCACCCAGTTTGATTAAAGCAGAATTACAAGAATGATGGACCGTAGCCTTCGCCAGATGAATGAGATCTGTCTCTGTTACATTTACTGCGCCCGGATAACAATCAAATACCGCTGAATTAACTTGGACCCGATGTCACAGGTAAATGTTTTTGTCCCATGTAAAATAAGGACAATCAAAATGAAGCACTTGTTATCTTATTTCACTACACCGTAGCAGCGTTTACCTCCAGATGGGCCGTTGTTTACTTCCGCATTCCAGGACCGGAAACCAGTTTAACCGGAGCCAAGCATACTGCAAAATAACCGACAACTGGCAGTCATACTACATACTACTGTTGAACGCAGTATGCTGCAGTATATACTGCATACTGATTTAGATAGTAGTATGTAGTACGCGGTTTCGAAAACGGCCTCTGTGTTTCTGCCCCTCTGTGTCAGTTCATTGTGGTATGTGGTTTGTCATATGTCAGTTTAGTCGGCAGTTTGCTAGTGTCTCTTGTGCTTCCTCGTGGCTCCTTGTTTTTTCGTGTTTTGGACTTTTGATCTTTATTTTAAATAAATGATTTTTGTTATCTCTGCATCTGGGTCCTCCTCTTAGTTTTTCTCAAACCGTAACAAATACACTTCCTCTTTGAAATAGTTTTAAGACAAGAAAATGTAATTCTTGAGTAGAAATAAGCAGATAAAGATTCAGGTTCGCTCAATGAACATCTGATAGAAATCTTAAACTAAGAAAATGTACATCTCATATCTCTGCTGTCAAGTGGAGGAATGAACTACCAAACTCCATTTGATCTGCAGAGTCCCTTTGCACCTTTAAGAAAAAACTAAAGACCAAGCTCTTTCAAGAATACCTACTGTATGCACTTCATGATATAGATGATATTTAGTTTGAGAATGCTGATGACGATATTTAGGATGGTTCTGATGAATTGAAATCAAAGAATTGAATTGTGGAATTGTCCTTTACCCTTTGTCAATAGTGTTTCTTAATCAGCTAATTTCTCCAGGAATTTTTCCTTAAAAAACTCTCAAGGATGCAAAACCCACCAGCAACTTCACTTGGAGTGCAGCTGGAGTGCTAGCATACAGAATAAGTTTTACTTTTAAAATGAGCATTTGTATTTTTTGTGTTGGTTACTTGTAAAGGTAGTAAACACATGCATCCGCCTCAGGAGCAGCTACTGATGTCTCATATCTATTAAAAGTCAGCGAGGAAATAATACACAAACATTTAGCAAAATGCATTCAGCTGTGTGTGTTAGGCCGCCCCCTAATATAATGGTAGGGGAAACACTGCTGCCTTAAAATGTCATTTTAACATGGGTGTAACAGTTTTTTCCAATTGCTAACACATTAAAATGATATGCATAGCACAATTATTTAAACTGACACACAGAGAGCAAAACCTCTTCTCAAGTGTCCAAAAGTCTAAACACATTTTCTGCTTTACACACATTTTGCAATTCAAAATGGCACTTTTTAAATGCACTGAACACGGTTCTCTGCATAAGACACAACAATCTGACATAAAGTCACAAGTTTGCCATTTCAAAACACTGCCATTCAAAATGACACTACATGAGCTAATTGGCCAATATATGTGCCACCTGGCCAAACACCTCAGTGGTTAACTGTTATCACTTCAATCAGGAAGTAAGAACTATGAAAAGACCACAGGTGAGCACCTTTTTTTTTACAACAGTGGAAGACGTTGAAGAGAGAGGAAGAGGGAGGGTGAGAATGAGAGGGGGAGGAAGAGTGTGAGGTAGGGGTAGAGCTGGTAGAGGAGTTCATGGCCAAAGAAGACAACAACTTCCAAATGAAATCAGAGCAACCTTAGTTGATCGTGTCATCAGCCATGGGCTGACAATGCGAGAGGCTGGACAGAGAGTGCAGCCCAACTTGAGCCGTTTTACTGTACTGGTATATGTAACACTGACTTGTTTTGTGAAATATAAAAAAAAAAAATGTTTCAACAGCATGTGTGTGTATCTGCAAATATTTCTGTGTATGTGAACAATCTGAAGAATTTTCTACAATTTGAACTATTTTAGTATTATGGCAAAGCATACTAAAGATGAGAGTGCTTTTCATTATGCCCAACAGTGTGTAGTTGGTTAGACAAAAATCTGGTAATATGAATGAAGTGTGTGCCATTTGGTGCAAAAGTTTGATTTTGATAATGCTATATGTAGTTTTGGTTGCAGTGCTTCATTTTGCAGGATATATGAGGTATTTTGCAGTTTGGGTGTGTGGTTTTGTGAATTGTGTTAAGTATTTTGATACAACCAGCCTAGTTTGCAAAATTGTGTTTCAGCAATTGGAAAAAACTGTAATTGGGGTTACTGGACTTTTGGTGACAGCCTGGAACAAAACAGGAACTGCTGTTTTTCTTTTTCTTTTTCAGCATTAGAGGTCCTTGCTTGGAAAACACACAGAAGCTAAGTAGTGTAAAATAAATGGGTTATCATGCATTTTCAGTGCAACCATGTTTGCATGCAGATTGTAGCATTTAGCTCACAATAGCCTCCAAGAGCTGCTAGCGCGGCTGACCCACTAAAGAGAATAATTGACTTAATATACATGAGGTAACACAAACATATAAAGATCCCCTTTCTGTTCTAACAATGCCTCAATTGTCACTTTGACTTTAAGCCTTTCAGGAGCCTCTATGGTCCCTCTTCAGACCCCCTTAGAAGATTCCAGACTCCAGTTTAATTACCTTTACATTGTGATCTGAAGGTTTTCACTTATAATCCCATTAAATCTAATCCCATTATAGTCCAGGAATGTGAGATATGAGATATAGGTAATGTGTTTGATGAGATAAAATAACATTTACAGTAGCTGTGTCTCTCAAAGCGCACACACACACACACACACACACACACACACACACACACACACACACACACACACACACACACCTGTCCCAGCACGCACGCACATGCACACACACACACACACACACACACAGAAGCAGATTACCATAGAGGCTCCTATAAGGGCATGAGAGCATACATTAGATTAAAAAGAATAGGTTCATGTTACTGTCAAAAAATCACATGGCTCTGGTTACAGGCCAGACAGTGTGTGCATGTGAGTGTGTGTGTTTGTGTGTGTATACGTGTGGAAGCATATGAATAGGTCTTCAATATCAATGGTTTGGTTTATTTATGGTGTGGAATTTGTGCAACTTTCGAACAGAATTAGAACATTTTTCCTCAAATAACATTTGGACCACAACATTCCCTGTGCATCCCTTTAAAAACTAATTTGGGTCCCCTGATTGTTAAGATTGTTAATATTAAGCTGTGATACAATGAAAGCGAAAGGCTGCAGTTGAAGACGGTCGTTAATGGAGAGGGAAGTCACGAGGGAAACAGTAACGGACGGGGAAAGAGTTAATGATAAAAAAATAACTCTCTGCTGCCTCTCTACCATTCTCTTACTGGCACTCCAGTCTGGGATGCTAATTCAGTAATTGATCCTGAGACTGCGCTGAGGGTACTCTCTGTGTGTGTGTGTGTGTGTGTGTGTGTGTGTGTGTGTGTGTTTGTCTGGGGTTACAGGCCTTCTTGTTCTGAATCAGGGATGTGGAAGAGGAGGAAGGTTCACCCCCTGGGAAAACAGAGAGGGAGAGGAGAAAATTACAGAGAGAGAGGAAGAGAAGGAAGGGTAAATGGACTTGAGCTTGTACAGTGCTCTTCTAGTCCTCTGACTACTCAAAGTGCTTTTTACACCACAGGTGACATTCACACATTCACACACTGATGGCAGAGGATGCTATGTAAGGTGTCCATCAGTTTAATCCATGCATACACATTCACACGCAGCAGTGAGAGCAACTTGGACAAGAACCAGTGTTGGGCCATAACTGAAAATTAGTAACAGTTACAGTTACTAACGTAGTTAATGCATCATAAAAGCATGCATGTTTTTAGCTATTTCACATTAAGTAACTAGTCACGCATGCTTTTAAATGTCAGTAATCGTAACAGTGTTACACTAACTAAAATGTCCCACATCTGAAAACCAGGCCATCACTGAAAATATTTTTAAACATCTTAACAGATGTTGAAAATATGGACCCAACACATGTCGACATATAACAATAGATTTAAAGGTCACATATGATGCAAAAGACATTTCACCATGGTTTCTTAACAGTATGTGTCCCTAGTCTGTGTACACACCATCCTCTCCGTCTTTTACCTGCTCAACTTTTCAGAAAATGTGTGTTCAAACAGGCCGTTTGGAGATTTTCCCTTCATGACATCACAAAGGGCAGTAACCCCTCCCCCAGCTAGGTGTTTGTTCTGTCCTCTAAAGACTTCTTTCTCACAGTAAACAATAGGACATGGAGCAAGAAACCCGAGACACCCAGGCCCTTCCAGAGAGGGGGCGTGGTCAGACACAGCTCATTTACATATTTAAAGGTACAGACACAGAAACAGCCTGTTCTGAGCAGGGCTGAAATAGAGGGGTTTATAGACATGATCAAATACAGGATCAGAGTGGATTTAGAACAAGAAACTTCACACATGTTTTGAGGAGCTCTGAGACTTATTTACACTGGTTGAAAAAGAGGAGAATATGTGACCTTGAACATTTTATATCCTAAAGGTCAACAGTATACCAACACAACACACCACACACTGACAGATAAATACGAGTCTTGACTCTTAAATCTGGAACAAAATTCCACACTGTTAAATGCAACTTTGGAGTTCCTAACATTGCAGACAACAGGCTGGATGAATTGGTGATCATAGTTCATGGACTATTTCCTTAAAATTCACAAACCAGGGGTGCTGGTGGCGCAGTGGTTAGTGCACACGCCCCATGTATGGAGGCTGTCGTCTCAAGTGAGCGGCCCGGGTTCACATCCCACCTGTGGCTTCTTTCCCGCATGTCATTCCCCACTCTCTCTCCCTGATTTCCGACTCTATCCACTGTCCTATCTCTCCATTAAAGGCATAAAAAGCCCAAAAATAAAAAAAATAAAACAATTCACAAACGAAAAAGAACGAAAAAATCTATTTTGGAGTAGTAGAGAAGGCGTTGACACAAGATATGCTGACATTGTTTATTCTTCCCTCTTCAGTCGGTTTGCTTCCCAGTTATCTATCTTTAAATTCAGCGGGACAATCTGCGTTCTTGGCTGTCCTCCGGGTTCCCCCTATCCCACAAATACAGGATCCTAAATATCAAGTGTGTTTACTATTTGGGATTTGGAAATGATGTGTCCACAACGTTCTTTTCAGCAGATCCAATAACTCCTAATATTCCTCACACCTTGGGAAACATCTGGAACAATGGAAGTCCTGCATGAATGATCTGGACTTGCTGACTGATAGGAATGGCACACAAGAATGAAAGAAAATGGTCTTAAAGTTTGGTGCCCAGTGTGCATGATGAGTATTGGATATGTATTGGATTGGCTCTAAATAGAAATAATGAACTCCATGTGAACACCCAGCAGGTTTTTATAAGACACACATGTTGTTTTTATATTACCCAGCTCCGGGCCAACTGTAAAAATCCTCCTTCCTACAAACAAAGTAAACAATGAGTAAGAAGACCTAATATCATTTTAACACTTAACAGGTTACTACAGACGTATTTTGCATTCACATGAGAAATAAAAAATCGACTCTGCTTTTATGAATTTATGAGATAATGATCTCAGAATTACGAGGTTACGTTTTCATGAAAAATACACGCCTGCTTCTGTTTCTCTGAATGTTAAAAAGTGATTGACATTAAACATTAAACAACTGTCCATCAATACCAGCAACAAACAGATCATTAAAAACACCTTTGTTACAAAATAAGGACTGTCAACATCAGTTGTGTTAGAAATTCTGTTTATTGATAGATAGCCCCTAAGGATGAATCATCTCGTTTTGGAGGGGGTCCATTAATTATGTTATTAATCAAGAGACCTAAATGTGGTGTAGGTTTGACGTACTCAAGTGGCTTAAACTGTGATAAAGTATTGTCTAAGTGGTCCTGTGATTGTATCCATAATGTTGCATAGTAGGCGCCTCTGTAAGGACGGTGGTTTAGCGTGATGAACTTGGTTGGTTTAGGAAATTTGCCACAGGGGAAGAGAGAAGCACTGAATTCTGATGCAAACATTTTTTGAAATGTTTGTTTTGGTCAAATTTGGGCTTTTTAATCCCTTTATTTAGAGATAGGACAGTGATAAAGCCAGAAATAGGGGAGAGAGTCAGAAAGAAAAGGCGGGAAGGAGCCACAGGCCAGATCT
This sequence comes from Labrus bergylta, assembly GCF_963930695.1. Taxonomy (NCBI): domain Eukaryota; kingdom Metazoa; phylum Chordata; class Actinopteri; order Labriformes; family Labridae; genus Labrus; species Labrus bergylta. Next base: position 15,955,910 of record NC_089217.1, on the reverse strand, counting down.
GAACCGCTAGGCTACCAGCACCCTCTGTTTGTTTGTTTTTTTAAACCTACATACAAGAATTGTAAATTTGTGATTAATCCTGTTTGATCACAGCCTCTACTGTGATTAATCACAATTTTTTTAAATTGATACAGCACTATATAAAACAAACACAAACAAAATTATCAAAACTTAATACAAGAAAAGTCTATACTCAGTTATTGTTTTTAAGCAGTTAAAGCAGCTGATGTAATAGGAAGAAGAGTTTAAAACACTGTTACTTAACAGCTTTTGGTTTCATGAATGAATGGAGAGCTCAGTGGTGTTCAGGCTTTAGAATATCAGAAATGGAAACAGAAGCAAAGCCATTAAGTGTTTCATAATTGCTTAAAATGATCTGAAAACACATCCAGAATTTCACGGGCAGCAAGTGCATCGAGGCTAAAATGGGAGTTTTGTGCGAGAACTATACAACCAGTCCTTGTTGAGACAAAATAAACAATTATGGCAGTATTTCACTGAGATACAGATCAACATCAAATTTACTGCTGCAGGCCACTGCTTCAAGCTGAGGGAAGCAAACGAATAATGAACAGAGGAAAATACATGACAAGTGACAGAAACAGTCCTCAACATACCGCTCTGTGATATAAGATTAAAATGACTTTTTTTGTACATTTCCATCACACACTAGACCTGCGGCACATCTACGATTATTATTGGGGGCCATTAAACCATGCTGTTCTTTTTAGCGTTGTCTACAGTGTTCCTACTATGATCTCTAAATGTGCAGAAAAAAACAACTCACTGAATTTCACCACTACAATGTAACACACCTACAACTAAACCCTGCAGATATTTGAAAAGTAGAAACTTGATCCAGAGGTGTCTGACTGAGCAGCATGCCTCAGGGGCCTGGAGACGTCAAAGCTCAGGGTCAGGGTTAGAGTCAGGGTCAGAGTCAGAGTCAGGGCCAGGGAAGGTAAACGGTCACCTGCCTGCTATAGAAATGATACCTACACTTTCTCTCAGACTCTCACGAACAGAGAGACACACACACACACACACACACACACACACACACACACACACACACACACACACACACACACACACACACACACACACACACACACACACACACACACACACACACACACACACACACACACACACACACACACACACACACACACACACACACACACACACACACACGTCTCCTCTAAGCACTTTTTCATATTGAATTTAAGTAATTACTCCCAGCTTTCACCTCTTATCAGTTTTTCTTCCCAGGAGGTTGAGTAAGTGTGCAACCACTTGAATATCAAAATCATTGAAAACCAAAAGGAGGGCCTTTAATACTTTTAGATCTTAAAGATTAGATGAGTCAATAACTCTGTTCCTAATGTAAACATGCAAAAAATGTGTTTCTAGTATTTGCCAACATCTGTGTGTGTGTGTTTGACAGAGAGGGGCACAAAAAAAGACAGAAACCTAAATCTTGATGGACAGCCAAAGCTATCCAAGAGGTCAGAGTGTCGGTCGGATCACTTTGTTTTCATATTCATGTATTCACATGCATGCTGAGGGTCAAGCAACACACACGCACACACACAAATTCCCACAGAAGGATCAGCCAGTTCAGGGCTCAGCTAAGACATGTTTATGAATTTCCTTCTATGTGTGTCAGAGGTCTGGGAGAAAGCTTGGTGCTTGATAACTTGATTTTTTTTCTTCCTGCAGCTCAAAAAACATTTGCTAGATGACGTGTTTAATATCTTGTGTCGGAGAGTATGCTGTGATTTTATCAACCCCTACCCAATGTGGGTTTGTGTACTTAGTGGTAATGTCGTGCCATCAGTCATTTTTATAAAACGCTTGTTGTTCTTTTGAATGCTGAAAGTTTTACTTTGGACTAAAACTCTACAAACACTCACTCATTTCCATGTATGGCTGTATAATTTGAATGCATGTTTTTTTAAACCACACTTAAGATAAGAGCGTAAAAGGCACACACATGCTGGAAAAAAGTTGGATACCAGTGTGTCGGCCTTTGATGGATGAAGCCCTGAGCTCAAATATTTCATTTTTTTTATCATTTAAGCCTCAGTGTTGGCAAGGGCTTACCCTCACTGCAGGAAAGGGGTAATGTGAGTTAGAAGCAGGAGCAGGTCAAATCATCACCAATAAAAACTGTCTGATTTGAGTGGAAAAATCGAGCGGAGTAACTGGGGCTGCCAAAAAACTGCAGATGTGTGCTTATACCCTGTCCTGAAGATGTGTGGATATTTATCCTGATCTGTCAACGATATTTTATTTTCACCTATATACAACCTAACCTATAAAACTCTCATGTCCCAAAGTGACCAGTTACAAGAGAGTCTTCTGTACTGACTGACTGTATAAGCCTGGGTCACACTCTCACAAAACTCCTAAAGTTTTTCAAGATGAGGTGTATGTCTGATCACAAACAGACAAATTATTCACTTGGACTTCATCCGGAGTTTCTCCTGCCATCCTCTTTGTTGTTTGTTATTTTGCATGAAATCAGAGTGAGCTGATGTGAGAACGCAGCAAGATATGATCAGGAGAATTCACCTTGAGCGAGTTGGAGGGTGTGGTGCATTTATTCCCTGCGATCAATGCATGACCATGGACTATCTGCACGCAACCACTGCGATCTCTGCATTACATTTTCTGTCCTCCAGTAAAGTATGTTCTTCTCCACTCTTTTACTGACATTGTGATTCTGTAGCACTACACATTACATTAAATATCTAAAGGCAATTATTCCTGAGGCTCCAAGGAAAAAGTTGAGGAACCACTGCTGTAGTTATCAGATTGTATGTGATGTCCTTCTCTCAGATAGTTTAAATATTTTCATCCACCAAAGGGAGGCCCGGCAGGAAAAGTTAGGGGACCACTGCTGTAAGGTACCATGGCCAACCACTGCACTAAGTTGTAGCCCTGCGTTATTTGTTTGGATGCATTTCTTATTTACCAGTATAGCTGAAGTCAGTTGTTTGGTTTCTCTAGAACAATATTGGGTGTAGTTGGAAGAAGCAAGACCTGGGACCTGGTAGACCCCAGAGACCACAACAGTGGACGACTGAACAATTCATGAACAGACCATGGAAAGATGAACCATTTCAAAATGAGGACATTTCTTATTCATCTGTAGACTTATTAACTTATTATCCATCACTTTTGGGCAGTTTTTTGTTAGTACTTACATGTCTTGTCCTTCGAAAACAAAATGTAACAGAGATACAGTATGTAGGTCAGCCCTCATGAGCTGAGTTCTGAGAGTTCTGGTTTCCAACCTGGATCCATGTGCCATTCACCCAGGAGAGGATTCTCTCCATGTCCCGCAGAGGCTGGTATGTTCAGAACGAAAGAGATGATGGAGAGCATACTTGGCAAATCAGGTGCCTGAAATACAGCAATCCATCTTTATATTTCTCCTGGAGCTTCCACACAATGATTGTCAGTGTGATGCATTCATCACAGAGAGAGTCCATGTTTATTCTGGATGTAGATGATCCTTTTTGACAAATGTGCTCAACGTTATAATACGTGAATTTGCCAAAAGGGAAAGAGAGCTGGAAGAGAGTGAGCACAATTACATCCAGAGATGTAGAACCACTGCTCATAGATTGGGTGGATTTATGCAGCGAACCTTGTCTTGCCTGCCTCATCTGGACAGAGATGTTGCGACTTTGTTTATGTAGAGTTACCACAGAAATGGTAACCCTGTTGTTGGCATTGTCTACGTTAGCAAACTTACATTTAGCTCAAAACGACAGTGCACCTATGGACCCATTCCTAAAACTGGACTTTTAAAACACACTGACACATGTAAATCCAACAAACACACCTAGTCCAGGTGGTCTGCACATAGTCTCCAGTTCTTGCAGGGCTGGAAGTCGAAACAGAATAAACAAATAACATAGCATAAGTGACGTTGTTGTCATTCTTCAGGTAACATTATTAGCTAGAGGGATACTTCTCACTTTACTTTTGGTACAAATAAGATGCAGAGTACATACAAACTGTACAGAGTGTTCTCAACAGTTGACATACAACCCTTTTGCAGATCGCTAATTTGTTTGTCAATTGTTTGGTATTTGACGTTATATGTAAACCAGTATAAGAAACAATAACTAGCTGAAAGGAGGCTCATCATCACTTAACGTAGTGGAGTTAGAACTTTACTGTCAAATCGTGCAAATACAGTCACTTCCACGCAGAAACAGTCAAGGAGACAAAGCTCTGTGACATGAACAAATGTGTTCATTTCTGTCATTTTCACATGGTGGTCCAAATTTTCCGTCATGTTTGGCCTTGCTAGTGTCTCTAAAAAGTCAGATCATACCAACTGTATCACCTTCCTGTTGGTTTCAACTAGCGAGTGTAAATAATCAAAACAGTGTTTGCTAAGTTAACTCTGAGAAGCAATGAAGGGTAACATTAGCTAAGGTAAGTCCTGTCTTTTCAGATACTAATTTAAGAGGCTTTGAGCACTTCAAACCCAAACTCTTTATTTTCTCTGTTTCACACAAAACAAGACTTAACCATTTTCTCCATGTTCCTATATCCTCCTTGGTCAATTCCATTATAATTCATGCATGTGATGACAGGGATTTTTACCTGGACTGTATTGCAAACATTGATTAATTGCTCCACAGCTCCACATTATCATGGCTTAATACTATTTTGAGTTTTTTGTCAGGCAGGTTTGACTACTGGACCGCTATCAAAAAAGTTAAAGGTGCACAGTGCTTTGCTTTAACTGGGTATTTTTTATGAAAACACATGGACTGGGTTGTCCAAAGCATTCCCAAATTTGGTCTTAGCTGGATGCATGTGTTTTTTCATATAACAATGTTTTAGAACCATTATCATAACCCTCGTTTCTTTTAATCATACGCCTACAAACGATGGATTTTAGCTTAATGGAAGTCCACTTTCTGTACACCAGTGTCACCATGACAAGATCCAATCGATTTATTGAGACAACAAAGCGATTCTGATGTCTGATTGATGCCAGGATATGATACCAGGATATCTTTGACCTTCCGCCTTAACAACAGGTGAACCCTCTGGGGCGTCACTGTTTGAAATTTCCAATGGATTAGCAGGAAGATTTCATTAATTGATACATATTTGATTGCCAGTTATTCACTGAAAGGTTAAGAGAGCAGAGCAAAGGTGAAGGGAAGAATGCTGAGATGGAAACGCTGAGTCAAGAGGCTGAATAGAGAGAAAGCCTTGAGCCCAACCACCCACGCACGCACGCACACACACACACACACACACACACACACACACACACACACACACACTTGGCTACAACACTGGTCCTTATCAGTGATTAAGCGAGATGAGGCATTATGCATTAAATTGCGTCATCATTCTAACCTTCTCCCTCCTTTTTAATCAGGTCAAAACAGCTGACATTCTGCCTGCTACCCGAACGACCCAGATGCACAGCGACACTGCATGATGTGTGTGCATATACAGTGTGTGTGTGTGTGTGATGCTATAGCTGAGCTGTCAAGTGACCTCCCTTTGGTCCTATGAACTCATCTATGATTGTGTACTAAATACTATAAAGTGTGCACTCAAGAAGGACAAAAGAAAAACGGCTGTAAACAAACCCGCTTGTCACTCTCAAGGTATACTTTTTTAAACAACCTGAGGTGTTTTGTTAAGCAGTCCCTCCAGTATTTTGCAGACTTATTAGGGGATTGTTGCAGCCTAAAATGCCTGATTTCGTTGCAGCTTTTAAAAGAAATTGCAATGCATGTTGTGATGTTTTTTTACTAACTAAATTGCAGCAGTCGAAAATTGCAACACTAGTTGTGATTTTTTAATGTGAAAAAAATCATGACTTTTTATTAATAAACTATTTTCTTACACACACTTCGATGTGATTGAGTGATGCCGATATTTTTAACCTGAACAGAGCCACTAGCTTTGTGAAGTAAGGTTTACAGTTTCTTTAAACTCCTCAAAGTGAAATAAAAACACCTGAAATCTGTTTTGTTAGTCAAAAATTCATTTCCCTTAAGAGGCTTTTAACAGGCAGAAAACTTTTTCCTTTTTTCTTTATTTTTTTAGGTCAGTTATACCCTGGGGTAAATTTATTCAACTGTCATCAAACTTCCATTTTGGTTTGCTTAAACAAGGGAATTAATCCACTTGAATATGTAAAATGGGAAAGAGTTATGAGGCTGTCCCTTCTGACTTGACTGGTTTGAAGACGTCATGACACAAGAACTCTGCATTGACTTAAGACTGGGCAGGGAGAGATACTCCGATAAGGTACACTCAAACTCAATCAGGCAAAGCATCATGGGTAGTCGAACATGTCCACAGGTACTTACAAAACTCTCCTACATTCCTCCCATTAACCTCGCTCCTTCCAGAACAAACCTGGACCCCTTCCACCTCTACTTTCATCAACACATATTTATGCACGATAAAGAACAACATGCAGAGCCTCAGTAAACTCAATGCTATCTGGTCCACTTCATCTGTAAACCACAACAGGCAGAGCATATCTACGGTGTGGCTGAATGCTCCGTCTGCTCTGTTGATAAGGCAGAAACACTTAGAGGACCTATTCAAACCCTGATCCAGGGTGGCTCACATCAGGTGTGGTTACGTGTTATTGTTGTGGATGCATGTTGTTGGTTTTGTCCACCTTTCAGCATACCTGTCTTTTTACACAAACTGTGGCAGGGCCTGATTCACAAAAGGGTTTAGGGGCTTTTGCGCTCACTAAACCTTTTCACTAAACAAACTCAGGGGGTTAAATGCATCCATAACTGTGCTGCAGAGTAAACAACATCTTCATGTGTTTGGGCTGGTTGTCATAATTAAATCAGCAGTTATGGTGTCACTTGGGTAAAAATGTGCCCCTCAAGGAATCATTGCAAAACCGCCTGTTGAGAATATTGTAGGTGGTAACTGCGCCCTCCACCGATCTCTAAGAGATGTGACGAGCTAACTTTAGTCTCTGTACGACTTATCTAGTGGAGAGGTCTGGAGATGTTATGCACAAGGATGCAGGGTTTTTTCTTTCTTTCTCGCTCGCTCCATTCAGAGTGGGAGCTTTGAGTTAAATGGTGAAACTGTCATGTTACATTTTATCAAGTCTGGTGCTGGGTGATATGGCCTAAATTTGATATCAAAATATTTTATTGCCTAATGTCGATATTCAATATGACTCGATATTTATTGAATTAAAGTTTATAAATGTAGCTTATAAAACTGAATCTCCACTGTATAAAAAAATATATATATCACTGGCCCGACCATTGTAGCCGCTGGCTGAGGAACATTACTTTTGATTTGAAGAATAACAGTCACCAATTTACTCTTGAACCATTCTAATGCAAAAGTCAGTTACAACTTTTATTAAATTAGTTGAGCTCTAATTATAAAAATATTGTGTATTTTTCTTATATTATATTTATGTTTATTCATCATGCTGGTAACTGTAAGAGTCTACTTAATCTGATATTAATATGAGGCTGTGATAGAGCTGGAATCTCTCCTTCTTTCTTCTCTGTGAGAAACTCTTCATCCTTAGATCTTTACTTTAGGAGCTCTCTTAAGGGCTAAGATGCTTTGTGAATAACTTTTATCTTTACCAGGATCTAGTCTTAAAATTTAATTGTTCCAGCTCCTCCAGCTGTCTGTCACTGTGGCTGAATCATTCTCCGTTCTGTTTTTGTCATGCCCTGCTGTCACTCTCAACTCTTCCGGTGATTTTTTTTCTTTGAATTCTGATTTTATGGCCTGATGTCTGATCTGATGGTTTCAAAACCTGTATTTTGGTAGAGAAAACCTGCGCTAAAATCTGTGTGCGAGTGAACAATTTGAGTGTAGCAAGCGCGTTCGCGGGAGTGACAGCAGTGAAGCCGCCAGCTGAATGTGCTGGACTCTGTCAATCATTCATCCGGGCCAGGGCCAGTTATAATGTTGAGCCCTGCGTTATGTGCCCTTTTTTTGGAAGTAATTCGGCCTCGCTCGCATCTTTCTCTTTCTCCTCCGAGCTGGGCTACTCAGCGGCAGGAGTGGAGTCTCCTCCGCCCTTTCGTCTCCGCTCTACAAGCGCTGTCGCGGACATCTCGCGGGGCAACGAAATATCGCGATATAACTTTGAAGTAGTTTAAAAAATAAAATTGATGTTCCCTTTTCCATATCAAGCATTAATTAAATATCGATCGAATCGAGCTTCACGATACATCGCCCAGCACTATAGTCTGGCATCAGAATAAACCCTGAAAAAGTTTCCTCTCCCCTCTGAGCCCATCATCTTTATTTAGACAAATTGGCTAAGTCAGCATGAGAGTGCAGCTCCGTGCAGAGTAAAGCTGGAGACAGATTTTTCCCACATTAAGTCACAAAACAAGAGCAAGCTTCACGGGGAAAGACGCCTTTTTGGACTGTGTTTTTGCACCTGAATATAATAAGAGCTATTTTCTTTGTGAATTAGACCCAGAGCATATAACAGGAGCTGGAGCGTGTCTATGTTCCCCCAACCCTACAGTATGTTCCCTCAGCCCTGTGCTCCCTTACTATTACTGCAGCAATGAATACAAGGTCATATATCCAAGTATCCATTTTAAATATTTCCAAACAATACAAATTGGGGGGCAACAACACGTTATGTGCATTATAGAAGGGCCAGCCCTGACGCCGGGGAAATGTTGACCTGAGAGAACAGGGATGAGGGAACATAGGGACTGATTCTGATGGGATGGAAATTTAATAGAAATGAGGGAAATATCGTATAGGGCTGAGCATTCACAATTCTTTCTTAGAAAATCAGACTCTCAGATTACATGAAAAAAAAAAAGAAATTAGAGCAGCAACATGTCCGATGTGTCCTTGGGCAAGACACTTAACCCTGAATTGCTCCCGCTGCTTCGTCGGCGGCATATGAATGTGTATGCATGTTTTAATTAATACTGATGGAAACTTTACACAGCAGACTTTACCATCAGTGTGTGAATGTGTAGGTGTGACCTGCGGTGTAAAAGGTCCCATATTATGCTTTTTCTGGTTTTATATGTCCATTAGTGTGTTTTCCATGTATTGTGTGCATGTTTAGGCACATCTATTTGCAAAAATTCAAAGTCTGTGGAAACGCGGCTTCTCCTACGTCCTCCTGTTAGCTGCAGGATTAGCTGCATGTAAGGCTCGGTTCTAGCCCCCTCGAAAAAAATTTGCCAGTGTGACGTCATTGTCAGTGTGAGATCACTGATCTAAGCCCATTGGCTCGTTGTGGCAAGCCCTGCAGCTCATGTTGTATCCCTGTTAACTTCTGTAGCACGCCCACAATATGCCGTAGCCTCCGGTAGCACAGTAGTGCTAAGGTGCTAATGTTTTTGCTCCCCGGCCCTCGGAGCCAGAGTGGCTGCATTCCCAATATTGTAAAAGGGGCGGGACATTTCCGAGAACTGAGCGACTGACCAATTACGGCAGAGCCGACAGGCCGACCAATCAGATCAGACTTGGCACACGTGGGGACTCTGAACGTGGGCACTTCAGAGCCTTAGAGAGAGAGTCAGAAGCGAGCCGGTGCATGGAGCGACAGTGTCATGAAAACAGACACTTTTTTCAAACTTTAGCTATTGTAAACATACTTTAGTAGGTACATAGATTAAATATATGAACCCCAAAAAGGGCATAATATGGGCTCTTTAAAGCTCTTTGAGGAGTCAGAAGATTAGAAAAGAAATATACAAGCTCAAGTCCATTTACCATTTTCATGTCAGGTCCTCCACCAGCCATCTAAATGAAATGATATTGCTTCAGGGTAACAGTTTGCATTTAACTGCACAGTATAAATTAATCTCTGCCGTGTGTTATATCACATTTTATGATTCTACAGCAGCTATTATTGGCTGATTTTTTCTTCTCATCTGTTTTCATGCAGTAGTCTGGTATACAGATTCATGAGCATAGAGATGCTAGTTATTGGGTAATGTCTAAAAATCTGATGTGTTGTTGCTTCGTCTCTAAGATAAGATAGGGTATGTTTCAAAGAATCATGTGTCGTTGTAATGCATATTCCAGTAGTCAGACATTTCACTGAGCTCTATGATGACTGGTGGTCCGAGGGCCTTTTTGTGTTAATGGTCATTAAAAGGTTTGGCTTTCACTCTGGGTAAGGCTTGCCCACACTAATAAAATGTAACTAATGGAGGATAAATGCATGTGGGGGCTTCCACCCAAAGTCATTTTATTATGTTTCATTATATTTGGCAGAGGAGGCACGAGGAAGGAAAGGAAAGCTGGCAGAGAAGTTAAGAGGTCATTTACAAATATATGATCTAGACAAAAAAAAAAGATAGCTGGCGATAAACCTCTACATCACAAAGTAAGGGGCTGTTTTATATTTTTCACCTTTTATGAGTATTAGCTACCAGAGCTTTCTTTTGAAAGCTGTACTGAACAGTAAGCAGGAGCAGTCTCTTAGCACAGATTGGAAGCATGACATCATCGTCTGAAACATCATGGGGGTCAGTTCAGCATTTTTTCCAATCACAAACTTCAGGGCAATTAAAGAAGCTGTATACTGTAGTTTTATCTTCAGTGCTCTATGAAGTTCATTTTCCATTACGCTTTCTTTTTCTTTATGCAGAAGCAGTCATCTATTTTTTCAACATAATCCAATCTCTTTGTCTTTTCTTTGTCTGGGTTATGAGCCGCTTCATAATGTTTTAAAAGCATTGAAAAGTGCTATAAAAATAAAGTCTTCACAACAATTCAGTCCGCAAGGAAGAACCACTCCCAGTGCAAGAGCTCTCAAGCTGCAGAATACATGTCGAGGGAGTGGTGCACGGTGTAAACGGGTCACAGTGATCCGTCATCTTGTCACACTCGACCGAACAATACTACCTGACTGACGCTTTAAGTATTAATAAACAAATTACTGCGCTGCTTTCCTCTTCAGATGAACAGGTTGGCCGCAGTCCCAATGAGCCACAATAGAGAATAATCTGTCCAACACACACACACACAATGTGAGATCAGCTGCCCAGACAAAACCAGCACAAAGAGGTCAGACCAGGGTCAGACTGCCTTCTGATGCGTCTGCCACCTGGAAATATTTCCTTTTATACAGAAATTAGATTATATTCTATAATCTATGCTCGGATTTAGGCAACAGGAAGTTTTCTATTTCCTGACTCATCGCTGATGGGTTTGCCTCCGATTAAAAAAGATCAGACCTGGGTCATGTGCAGGTTAAAAATCCAATTATTTCCGTCTGTCTGAAAGTTCCTGTTTCAGTGTTCAACACGTGAAGGTCAACAAACGCCGAGGTCCGTCAGGCTGCCATGAAAGGAGGTATTAAAAGGATTCTTTGGGTTACATGAAGTGAGGTGCTATGGGGTACTTTGATACAGATTAACAATCAGCAGAGCATACGCTTAAACTGACATTTACATTTTTTCCCATTTATTTAATTCATTAAAAATAAAAAATTGTGATGATGAATCGCACTCTGATCATACAACTGTACAAGGTCATTTTTAAATGTGATAATAATCACATTTATTAGTTGCTGTAAGTATTGTTGTGAACTTTTTTGACATTTGACATTATTACTCACAATTAGGGACCAAAAAAAAGGTAGGAGAAAACCATTTATCTCTGTTCTTTTTCTCTCTCTTCTCTCCTCACTTCCCTCATGAAAAAGTGGAAGTAGGGGGGCAGTAGAGCAAAAACCTGGACCGGCAGAGGTGAGTGCTAGCCCCAGTCAGGGCACCTCAGCTCTGTTTTCTCGGCCCTCTTTCTAAGATGTCTCTCTTCTCAGTGTTTCTCTACTGTGTCTTGTATTGTCTTTGCTGTTCTTTTGTAATGTTGGCACCAGAAATAGTTGCATTCTGGTTGTGGGGGCCATGTGGTAGGACGGTGGTATCAGCTTTGTTACTACCTGGAGCTTGCATGTACAGAGTCTGGGTCTTTTGAAGGTGGTAATGCTGTTTGGGTTGTGATGTTGTAAAGTAGGTAAGATATTGAAGCTCTGCAAGTGGTGGGGGGCAGAATTGAACTGTCCAGTCTTCCCGAGGTGTCGTGGATATAATTGGGCGTAACACCAGTAAAGGGAGGTTCCCCAGTTACATCCCGGCTCTTGCTGTCCATCGGTCTATGGTTGAGTTAAGCCAAGAGGGGCCATGTGGGTGGGTAGGTAGAATCAGCATTGTCACTACCTGGTGCTTGAATGTTTGGAGCCTGGGTCTGTTGAAGGTAGCAATGCTGTTTTGGTTGCTGTGTCAACTAATGGCCATATATAGGGTAGGTTATGTAACTTATCAGGAGGATATAGGGGCATGGCTGAAGGAAGGGTTTCCCAACTGAACTTGTCACTTCTTAGGAATTAAACATAATTTGGCTTAGTTTGAATTGGTCTTGTCATTCATCTTTTGAGTGAAACCAGTATAGACACTTGTTAAGGTTTTTACATAAGACAATTACACTTTGCTCATGTGCTGTCCACGCCCAGGTGAGACTGTGTGAGAAGCAGGGTGGTGCTGGATAAGGCTCGCAAAGTAAATAATGCTTGAAAAGATATCTGATGATGTGACATAAAAAAAAAGGCAAACATGACAGCGCTGAATATTTCAGATCAGGCAGCTTCTTTCAGTAACAATGGAAGGTAAAAAAAAAAAAGAAAAATAATGGTAGTTCCTTCAAAGGGGGCCCGATGCCTGAAGCGCTGGATGGTCCAAGAACGGTGCTAAGAAAATAAAGTGAGTCAAAGTGCTCCAAAAAAAAAAAAGCTCCACACATTATCTCTAGCCTAAACACAGCAGAGAACACAAAATGACAGATAATAAGCCTCAAAGGAAACATTCTGGTTTGATGAAAGCATAGACAAGATGCCTGTCGACTTAGTCATCAGGTGTATTATGTGTCAAAGGGATTCCTCATTCTCACACACGCACACACACGCACACATTGAGTTGGCAACTGCAAGGCATCGTGATGACTGATTCATTGCCAATGTAAATATCACATCACGAGTGCAATACAATTAAAAAATGAGTGTGACTCTGTTGCTCACTTTTGTGTTACGAAGTGCTTCTGTTGTCGTAAGACCAACACATGCAGCCTCATACTCTTTTCTGCTTGCCAGTATTTATTTTCTTCTATTTTGCTGTTGCGGTGGGTACGTCCAATTACACATGGCATTGATGCAAAGGCAAAAACCTGCCATTATAGGGTCAGACTAAGCTTAGCCCGCCATCTTGGATAACTTGTACATTACAGGTATGTCTTTCATACTACAGAGGAAGCATCTGAAGACTGAATATGTCACAGCTGCGCGTCTTATGTTGTTACATGTTGAAGGCTCCTTTAAAAGAGGCTGAAAAATGCGTACTACTTTCCCAAGCCAACAAATGTCCAACTGGTGGATTCTTTGTGGCCTGGTACATCTTGAGATTCATTGCGTGCCAATTCAACATGTTGGCAAACTCTGAAGCTGTTGAGGTTGCTAGGTGACAGGGGCAGCTCTTAAGGCCCTGACACACGATGAGGATATAAATAAAAATTCCGAACAGGTAGCAGGTAGCGATGGAGCCGGATGCATTGCAAAAACTAGGGCGACGACCGCACAGCCAACGAGCTCCTTGGTGTGTCATGGCCTTTAGAAGCGAATGGGCCATCTCATTTCAGATTGGTCTAAAATGATCTACACCAAAGTAATTAGTAGTAGGATGCTAACCAAAAAAAGATGCACAGCTTGGCGTCCTTTTTACATCCCGTCCTGTCTCCTGAGACCCCCACTGGAAGATTTCAGGAGCAGGCTGTGCTGAAATTTTCTAGAATTTGCAGGAGTGAATGTGTGAAAACAGCTTGTGATGTGTCTGTTTATGCACCCAGCACTCTTGGATTGTGTGTCACTGCAGGGTTAACATTTCAGGTGAGGGTTTGCCAACACTAACTGCTGCACTCAAAGTTAAACAGCCAGAGTCAAGGGAACAGGACGTGACTTTTATTTAGATATCAACTGTCTTATTTGAGTGCCAAGACTATCAAAACATGCACAGACACAAATAAGCACACTTACACACATTAATTACCATAAGCTTTGTTTTCCTTGAACTAAAAGTCAGGCTTTATTCAAATTTGGCATGTTTAAGTCGTGAAGTATGCTAATATACTAGAAAGCTAAGTAGCCTTCACAAACAGTGATGTGGAAGCTTTCTAATATGTGTAAAGATTCCCACTTATGTTACTATTGTTATTTAAACACCTGCTCAGTCATGAGAAACTTCAACACAATCAACGCTAGCTAACGTTAGCTCTCATCAGATTTATGCACACAATTACACATTTCACAGCAACAGTTATTCCTGAATGTACACTTGTCTTGTAGTCTTTTAGTCATACTGCTGTTGCAAAACTACTTTCAATGTATTCTTTTGGCAGTAAAACTTTTCACCGAACAGTTTGCAAGTCAAAACAAACTTCAAGCTCATACGTCCTAATTACTGAGAAAGTATGAAGATATTCCAGTTTTTTTTTTCCTTGCAGCGCATGATTGGCAATGTTCATGAACAGATCTTTAAGGTTACTTATATGTTAGGAATGAAAGCTCAGTGAATTATGTTTTGATTTGTTGGCATCAGGACGCTGACAGCAAGCTTGTCACTTTGCCAAATCTCAAACAAGAACCCACTAAAAAAACAAAAGAAGATAATTAAAGACTGTGAAGTCAGTACAAAAATGCAAATTACTTATTTTGGGGAAAACAGGATAGATATGGGAATGTTATTTTATTTCTATTGAGTTGTACTTGTCTCATGCCTCTAAGCTGGGGCATGTCCAGAAGGGTAGCATGGGCCTACTTGAAATCTTATTGGCCACCCCAGGTGCCACCCAGAAATCCTCAACTATGATTGGCTACTTGCTTTGCCAGAGGTGAGACATATGTTTAAATCCACTATCCAGGCTGTGTTGCAAAAGGCAGCTCATATTTTTTTTCATCTATTTGCAGTGTGCAGATGTTTCTAATCTAAATTCTGACTTCGGACATTTTTTTTTGTTGGTCCTTGAAGAATTGAGCGTGGAAGATATACGTTACCATTTTCTTGATACCTAAAAGTTTATGTGATAAGTGCAGACAGTCAGTGCCCGAGTTGGGCCACCCAAGTCCGAAAAGCCTGGCCACACCCCTGCCTCAAAGCACAAATATGTTCAATGCATTTTCATTTAAGATTTATCGGCTAATTTATCTTCATGCGCTGAATTTGAAAAGTTAAATATATTAATTATTTTATTTGAGCAATGGGCTTCCCTGCCATAAGTTACATAGAAAATATCCCAATTTCAACCATTATTTAAAAAAAAGCTAATCTCCCTGAAGTCAACTTTCACTTGACACAGATTAATGCATCAGCAAGTTCTCACCAATAATACAATCCGGGCGTTGGCCACAACCCTTGTGACCCCTCCTCTACCCAGAGGAAACTTCTTGCTCCCTCTGACCCTCCAGCAGGTGAAAACTAAGCGTTGCTGTGAGAACAAGGGACAGAAAGTCAAGTCAACAATAAAGGCCTGTTCATTTCTCTCCTCCTCTCTCCTCGAGGTCCATGTTAAAGGTACACAAGTCTCTCTTTCTCTGCTGTGTCACATTACACTGTTATCTAGTAACATGCACAGGTTTGGCTCCTCCTACGTCACAGCAACCTCATTGAAACTTCACATTGATCCAGGGCTTCTTCCTCCTGGCTCTTCCTTTGAAGTGTTATATGTTTGTCACATGATGATTGCGGTTGTCCCACATAATGCCAGCCTATCAACATCAAGTCCTCTGCCTTCTTTCTTATCATATAGCTCCTAACATCAGAGTCTTTTAAAGAGGACATATCCCCCTTTTCTACCTTTTCAAACACTACCCTGTGGTCTAAATGAAACATCTGTGCTGTGCTTTGGTCAAAATATAACATGAATCAAGCACCAGAGGAGGTTTGTGACCTTGTATAAACCAGCTCTCTCAGAACGCTCCGTTTTGGTGTGTGTGTCTCTTTAAATGCAATGAGCCCCCACTATGACATCACAAGGAGAGCAATTTTGAAACAGAGCATTTTTCTCTGTGTTGTAAGACTTATGCAGACCACAAAGAAAGGACTGGATGGGTTGATTTCACATTTTGTGGGTCAGTAGAAACTCAGGTTACCCAAATGTTCAAAAACACTGTCATAATATATCCTCTTTAAATTGTCAGTTGAAGGCTGGATATTTATGCCCGTTATGCCTCGTCTACAATGTGTGACACACAGAAGCAGCATGTTGGGGCAATGTCTTCCAACCATCAGCCGACATAGAAGGTAAGCAGAGGCGTTACAGGGGTAAAACAGTGGCAAGGTGTAAAGTCAGAACATCCAGGGCTGAACAACTTTGTGGAAGTGAAGCTACTGCTGTGTATTTACACGCCGTGCCTCTTGTGGTTCCACAATGCCTTAAGGTAGCGTGAAACCACACACTGGTACACAAATATTGATCTGTTGCAGATGCAATTCATGAGTACAAACGAGTGATAACGACAAAGCTTTGTTGTTGCAGCAATTGCAATCTCAAATGATAAAACGGCTAGGCCAGGTTGTTGAGCTGCCTAGGGCATCATGAATAGGATTAATTATATATTGAGCATTTTGTACAAAGTCCTATACAGATTTTATCAAGCAAGCAAGCTGGCCTGAAACCTCTAGGATTCATAATATTGGGACCACAAGCACTCAATGAATTACTACTATCTTCTAGTTTGTGATAGTTTTCTTTAATGGACAGGCTGTTTAGGGTAGATTTTGTCCCATCTGTGATTTTAGCATCCCCTGCGTTAGTTGCAAACTCTGAAGGGTTAATAGTGAGTGCTGTACTTGTTGCTTTGACTTTTTACTGACCAGCTTTGCGGCATCACCATGAGACATAGCATTGGCATTGCTATTGGCATAGCAACATAGTTAAACCCCTTAATTTGTATGCATTACACTGTACCACAACAGTGAGTCTGCTAAATCTGGTAAACCACATGAAAAGTAATGAGAATCAGCAGGCTACTGATGTTAGCAAGCTAGTCCAGTTAGTTCCTAGCTTTAACTTTCCAAGAGAAAAAAAGCCAACAGCAAAAATAAATAAAGTTTGAATGTTATTATTATGTCTTTATTTAACCTTGAAAATCGTTATAAAAGATGCACGCAGCTTAACTGATTTCAGCTTTACAACTCTTAGCTTTGATGTTTGCACTTCTCTTAGCTAGCTCTTCGATGTCAGTCAATCCATGAGGAGTGTCCACCCACAGGCTTTTAAACTTAGCTAGCCCTCTTCACATGGCACTGATTCTGTCCTTATAACATTTCTATTAACCTAATTTCAAAACATGAATAATGACCAACATTAAT
This sequence comes from Labrus bergylta, assembly GCF_963930695.1. Taxonomy (NCBI): domain Eukaryota; kingdom Metazoa; phylum Chordata; class Actinopteri; order Labriformes; family Labridae; genus Labrus; species Labrus bergylta. Next base: position 15,938,496 of record NC_089217.1, on the reverse strand, counting down.
AAAGACGATTCAACTCAATAGCAGCACATGACACTGTCACATAAACTCCCAGGTATACCACTCACCCAGCCCCACCCTACAACCGACCCCAGATGGTCAGCATCACTCACCCTGAGGTGACACCAATGGTTCAAAACAACAGGTGCACGATGTATAAGCTGGTTAAATGTGGAGATGTTTTTCTTCCACTGCGTGAGACATTTAGACATGGAGAGTTCAATAGTATTATAGTGAAAGCTTTCAAAACAGACCTTAAGAAATTCATATTTAACTACTCTGAAATACGTATTTTAGAAAAAGAATGCCATGAATTACCTTTTTATAAAGAACATATTTTAAAAGCCATGTTTTACTCCACCACTGAGTTATTCAGAAACCATTGATTCTATAACAGAATAGTTGTGGGGTCAGAACAGGTTTGTTGGTGACGACTTTGAGTAAATCCCTCCCTGTCTGTCCTTAAGAGCCCAGGATATACCACATACTTTGTCCTTGCGCATTACACCCTTCCTGTCTACATTTACTTTCACTGTTGATTGCCTGCTGTTTCGTCTCAATAAAGTTCCACATCATTCCCTACAAGTACCACCCTCTTCCTCTCTATTGTATATTTCCCCTGTTCTCAGCATGTACTTTATTGCCTACTACTTAATAAGACCCAGTGTCTTTGTATGAAAACATGTGGGGTATGTTAATAGTGAAAGCTGACAGTAAACACTGATGCAGTTAGAGAGTTTGGAGCTGCGGGGGAGTTTAGAGTTCTGTGCTTCTATAAGTTTCATGCAGGACTCTGAGCTCTCATAAACGTTTTGTTCGACTCAACTGAATGAAACGGATACATCTGATACAAGAAGCAATACATACAAAAATGTAATAATTAAATTGCTTGAACAAAAACATTATTAATTTATGTGAACACATGAGTCAGCCTTTTCTTGAAACGAAGAAAATCATTCAGGCCATTAAACTGTAAACAGTCCCCATCAGTGAAAAAGGTCAGAGTCCTGCTCTTCCCAGGCCAAATGCAGTAAAGGCTTAAGTCCAAGTCTGAGTCCTAGTCACAAGTCATGAAAATCAAAGCTCGAGTCTTATGGTTGACTTGTAAGTTAATCGATCATTCAGGCTGTGATCCAACAGCATCTTTTCTGTTGTTATTACTTTAGATTAGTGAATACATTCATTGCATAAGACGTGTGTTGGACAAGAATGTGTCCATAAAAATGTACACACAAAATGCTGCACAATGTTGTAATTGCAATGCAACCATTTGCTAATAAAAGTATTTTTGCATATTAGATATTGTGCAGGAGTTTGTATGCCATATTTTAAGAACTTTAATTGTGATTTTGAACATAGCTCAACTCTCTAAGAACTCAGCAGTTGTGGTTAGTGGAGATAGAAAGGGTAAATAAATTAAATTAATTTGTAATTTCATCCCGCTCACATACTGTCAATCTGTAATCTGTAAATCATTGCCCTGGTCGGGCCATGCCAGTGAAAAAGGTAGGGTTATTGTCAAAAGGTCTTGCATTAAAGGCCAAATATTCTCCTCCTCTTCAACCATTAAGTTCAAACAATAAGTCTCAGAGATCCCCAAAACATGTCTGTAAAGTTTCTTGTTATAAATCCACTCTGATCTTGTATTTGATCATGCCTATAAACCCCTCTATTTCAGCCCTGCTCAGAACAGGCTGTTTCTGTGTCTGTACCTTTAAATATGTAAATGAGCTAAGTCTGACCACGCCCCTTCTCTAGAAAGGTTTGGATGGCTTGGGCTTTTTTGCTCCATATGTGTTAACGGTGAGAAGGCAGACTCAGAGGGCAGAACAAACACCGAGCTGTGGGAGTGTCACCCACCTAGGGGAGGGGTTACTGCCCTTTGTGATGTCATGAAGGGAAAATCTACAAACGGCCTGTTAGAGCACACATTTTCTGAAAAGTTGAGCAGGAAAAAGATGAAGAGGATGGACTTTTCTCATATTTGGGAGTTTGTAGACAGACTATAGGGACACATATTAGTGCTAGAAAAACATGATGAAGTCTATTTTTTATATGTGACCTTTGCGATTCATATTAATGTTTTCAGAAACTTGTAAAGGTCCGTCTGTCTGAATTTCATTCTCTCTTTGTTCCTGCCAAACTAAATCAGTTTGTAGTCTTGTTTTCAGTATTAATTCCAAGTTAAGACAAGATATAAGTAGTTAAGCCTTCATGAAACATTACATGTTTTCCTTGGTAGCAATTATCCACAATGCATCACAGTTCAAGTATGTGTCCATAGTAGCAATATTTTTCTTAGCTCTGATCTCCCTTCACTTATTTTTGGCCCTGACATGACAATACTGAGGAGTATAAACATTGACCTTTCTCTTCAGTGAAGCTTCAGGTATCTGGAACACATGTTGCGGATTTGTTAAATTCGTGATGGATGAGAATAAATCTGTCAAAGTGCTTGCTGGCAAATGTTTTGGTATAGAGAGAGCAAAGCTTTCTTCTCTGGTAACCTTGGAAAGAAAAACCTGCTATGGCTGTCTCCCTACAAAAATATTCACTGAACTCTAAACCACAAAGAAAATAATCAGGAATCTGTTTTCTTTCATTAGTCAAGCTGTGAAAATCACCTGTTCAAGTCTTTTCTTGTTGCACCAACATTTTGCTGGGAAATATCAGATTAAGTGTCTGCAGGTACTGAAGCTGAGGGGCACATGTTTAGAGCTGGTGTCAAACACAGTTTAAGTGTCATTGAATGTTACACAAACATGCGGGTGTTTCTTTGCCTGCAGTTTAAATAATCCTCTGACATGTGTGCACATTTCTCAGGCACTTAAAAAAGTGCTACTGCAGTGAAAAAAGAAAAAGGAAGAATGTGAACTTTAACATAAAGCCAGCATATATTATTTGTCCCTCTAACCCTAAATTGCATTAAATCATAAATAGACTTGAGCTTGTATTGCGCTTTTCTAGTCTTTCAAACGCAGGTCAAACCTACCCATTCATAATCATTCACAGAGGTTGTTATGTAGTGACCATCAGAATTAACTAATCCATTCATACACATCCATACACCGCTATCGAAGCAGTGGGAGCAACTTGGGGTTAAGTGCCCAAGATGGTAAATGGGAAATGGACATTTAAAATGGACATAGCGCTTTTCTAGTCTTCCGACTACTCAAAGCGCTTTTACACCACATGTCACACCCACCCATTCATACCCTTTCACACACTAATGGTAGTGATCGCTATGTAGTATCATCCATCAGAAGTAACTAATCCCATTCATACACCACCACTGAAGCAGTGGGAGCAATTCAGAGTTAAGTGTCTTGCCCAAGGACACATCGGACATGTTGCTCAGCTAGGGACTGAACCCTCGACCTTCCGGTTGAGAGGTGACGACTCTACCAACTAAGCCACAGCCGCCCCCAAGGACACATTGGACATGTGGCTGTATGAGATGGGAATCGAACCTTTGACCTTCCATTATAAAAGATGACCAACCGAGCCACTGCCGCCAAATAATTGTTTCCATTCTCTGGCTGAACTTCAGCTTCTGAGATTTCTCACTCTCAAAGTTCTGACTGAAACAAAGTGTTGATACATTCTCAAAGTCGACTCCACATTTGAATTCTAGGTTATAATAAAATCTCTCGTTAAAGGAGCAATATGCTCACACAGGTTGCCATGTTGCAGCTTCAGTGTTTATTTAGCCAGCTCTGCATCGGTATGGAAACTTTTCTGCATTTTAACATCTCTCCATTTCTCCAAAGCATCTCCAATATTTAACCTATTTTGAGGATGGAGCTTATTAGAAAAACGCAGACACCTTTTTAGGTCGGGTTATGTCTGAAACAGTTCACTCGCCTATAAAACCGCTTTCCTTCTCTACATGAAACAAAAACAAGCCATTTAGGACCAGAATCTAAACTTAGGAGGAGGACATACTGGCTGCTGCATTGTTGTCAGAGAAGCACTCCAACATAGCATGTTTCCTTAATGTCTGATCATATAGTAAGGTCATTGTATGATTAAATTCAGTAGATATCTTATATCATATTGCTCCTTTAATTTTGAAAGCAATATATCACTTTTCTTGTGTTCAACCTGGAAAGGCTTGGCTTGTTTATTGATGCAGGAAGAGGGGCTCCAGAGGGAAAGGCTGGGAACCACTGCCCTTAGACTAGAGGCTAACTCAGCAGCTCACCTCAGCTTACAAATGTTTCAATTGCCTCCAAATTCCCCTTCCTCTTTTCATTGAAGGGAAGCCTTTATTTATTCCAGGAGGACCACTTATTCTAGTGTTACCTGTTACCTTCCTACTCCCATATGGGAACTGCAGACCTATCGGACCGGGCAATCTAACCCGACAACTCTCTTCTGCTCCTGTACACTTACTAACACACACACACACACACACACACACACACACACACACACTCCCTAACGCGCACACACACACTTCCACACTCACACACGTTATCTTACAGTGAGATCTTGCGCAGCAGCTCTCTTGCCGTCTGGCTGCCACGACAGGTAAACTAAACCTGCAGCCTTGAATTACCCTCCTCCTCCCTTTTCCTCCTACTTCTTCACCCCCTCGCTCCCCCCTTCCTTTCTGTTCTCTCCTGTTTCTGTGTCTTGCTACATAGTCGCACACTAAAGTTAGCAATGCATGCTATTGGACTTGCCCTTTCAACAGGTGGCTTGTGTGTGCATGTAGCGATATCTTTAATCTTCTGCTCTCCTCCTCTGGGAAGAGTTTTTGTTGATACCCTCCTGCGCTCTGTTGGTTATGTTTGAGCCTCTAGCAGCTGTCACTCATATCGATGAGCTGTCACTTGAACTGACTCTTAATTAAATAACATGTAAAGGTCCTGTGAGGAGTTTTAATCGGGCAATAAAAGAAGTCTGTAACTGCTGCCACCAGGTTGGTGTCAAACGGGATGATACTGTCCATGGCCGAAAAAAGCCTTTAGTTACATTTTCCACAGAACTGATTCACAGTGAGTGGTAACCTCTAATGAGAGCAGGATGTGATTTAAGTGCCAGGGAACACGACCTGTCTGTCCACTGGGGAGAACATGCGGGACCCATACACTATTTTTCCATTGCTGTTGCCGGTCACTGAAGCCGCACACTCTTTAATCTCCGATGCACCCTTACCCAGAATTTCCACCAGACTCGTTTGCGTTGTCAGTCAGCTCCGCTCTGGTACTTTGTCCGTCAACACCCACAGGCTGCATTCTTTGAGCGCAGCATGGAGCATCACCTCCAGACTGCTGGAGTCGCACGATCAAGGAGTTCCAGCGGTAATTACAGAATCACGAGATTATACGATGTATGTGTTATAAAACCGTATCAAACCTTTAAATACAGAATAACAAACACACATAAAGTGATTGTTCCAAAACAAGTGTTTTATTCTGAAAATGAATTTGATGTTTAAATTGTTGTTTCGGTGTCTGACTTCCTGTCCCGCTCGATCTACTCTGTGGTAAATTGATGCTCCCTGCTCCAGCAGATGACTGAATTAGAAGCCTTGAGTATCTGCTGCAGAGGAATCTGGACTAACAGAGCTGGAACCTACCTCAGCCAGTGGAAACACACACATTGACTAAAGTAAAAAACTATCAATTCTGCTGCTGTGGAAAAGCGGAGAAGGACCAGAAAATTCATCTGGTGGAATTTAGCGGTAAAGCATTTTGTTGTAGCACCGGGCCTGTCGCAGCAGACAGTCTGTACGCATATTGACTGCAACACTTGTGTAACTTTTTAATGACCTTTACTAACACACTCAAAGAGGACACAGACTCTTAACTTAAAATAATAACTTAATTATCACTTTGATGTGTTGGCTCTTGCCGTTCGTCGGGTTTCAAGGTTGGGTTGTGGGGGCCACTAAGGGCCAAGTGGGAGGGTAAATAGTTTCTCATGGACCTAGCATGAACGAGTCTGGCTTTGTTGAAGGTGGTAATGTTGTTTTGGTCGTGGTGACCACATGACTAAGGGCCATGGGTCGGGTTATGTAACTTATCAGTACGGCAAAAGTATAGTGTGTGTGTGTGAGTGAGTGGAAGGGTTGTCATCGGTTTATTTAAAATTAATTAACTGAAGTGTATCCCCAAATATGAGTATGAGCCCATACAGGCTTGCAGGAAGCTCACAAGCAATGTATCCTGATACATGTAGGAAATGTTATAATTCAGCTGCTTTGGTCAGTAATGCACTGATTCCACACAAATGGGATGAAAATTCCCCTTAAGTCCATCGCAATAAGGTCTTTAAATTAGTCCCCTAGGCTTATTAACCTGTTTCTTTTTCAGAGATTGCAATATCACATCTAATCTGGCAGGCTTTTCTGACATATCCAGTTTTTGACTTACCTCGTCTTCCTCATCCTGTCTTCATGATGTTTGTCCTAACATTGAACTTTAAACATCAGAAGAAAAATATAATTAAATTACTTGGGGTTGTGGTGAGGGGGGGGGGGGGGGGGGGGGGGGGGGGTCATGTTCAAACAGAAGAGCCACAGTGTCCCGACATCCACACCTGTCGCCAGAAAACCCCTCCCTATGAAACAATCATATGAGTGTGTGCCTGCTGATGTGTTCATGCAGATTAAGAGAAAACACATCAGCAGTGTTTGGATGTCTTTCTTCATGTCATTGCTACATATATAGACAACACAACTTCAGAAGGTCAACACTTTTTTATATTCAGGTCTAATTACAGATTTCTTTCCTCAACTGTTTACAAGTTCTTGTTTAAATTGTACACATATTTTTATCACTGCACGGATTATGTACATTTCTTGTATAAGTCTATTTTCTAGTTTTTCAAGTTTATATTCTATAACTTTATTTAAATGTTGCTGTGCGTAAGCAGGAGACTGCGTGTGTGTGTGTGTGTGTGTGTGTGTGTGTGTGTGTCAGCAAAATACAGAGTGAGAAAGAGATAAAGGCAGCGGGTGAATGCATGTGTGTGTATTAGAAGAGTGTAAATATGAGACTGAGCCAACAACTGAGCCGAGGAATCGCAAGGCCCTGAGGGAGAAGTCACAAACATCTCGCTGGGAAAACTTCCATCGAGCAGCTTTTTGTACGTGTATTTTATTCCTTCTTTCCAAAATAAAGATTTTTATATACATCCCTTTTCTACCATGAATCAGGGCCATTGTGGAGGGTTGCTGCATTAGATAAAAATAAAGCCCTGAAAGTGTGTTTTATAGAATTTCTCAGTTTAATTCAGTTTTGCGTGCACGTGTGAGCATACGTGTGTGTATGTGGTTGTGTAAAAGTGGGGTAAAAAGTGAAGCAATGACCCATAAAACTGAGTCGAAATCTGACCCTTCAGGAGTAAAAGCTGTTCTCCTTTTTTTTTTTTCTTCTCCGTCCTTGTCTCACCTGTTCACCCTGTTCCCTTTCCCCCCTCCTCTGCCTCATTTATCTTTCTTCTATGTGTTTTTTCCTTTTCCTACCTTCATCCTGGTGCAATTCCAGACTTTCTTTTCCTCAACATATCCCCTCCTCCGATGCTCTTCTGTCCCATTCAGCCGGCGGCCAAGGATCGCTGTCACACACACAGAAGAATGTCGTAAGTGGAGAAGAGGCGTTGGGGGCAAGTCATTTGTTACAAAGAAAAAGGATGAAGAGATTTGTCAGTTAAGCTTAACTTTTTCCTTCAAGATGTGTAGAGGAAAAGGATATACAAATGTAGGAATGGAAAAGAAATATACACAATTTATTTCTAGCTCATAAAAAGGTGGAATTGTCCCGATTACTAAAAAGTTTGAGCCTGACTTCCTTTATAACTACTGTGGCGCAGTTACCACCAACTCTCAGCAGACAGACAGGATGTTTTCACCGTGAAGCCCTGACTATACTTTCTTTTAACTACTGTATGTGTGCAAGAACGAAATGCAGAAATGCAAAAATAAAGGCACAAAAAGCACAAAAGTACATTTTTAAAAGAAATGCAAAAATAGAAGTTAGTAGGAGGTCCAAGAGTCTAATCTTAGAAATAGTGTGCACCCCAAGCACCCAAACTAAAAAGTGTTAAATGGCTGTTAACAGTAAACGTGAATTTTAATTGATTTCATTGATAAAACTCTATCAAAATCTGCATACAGCCTTATTCTTAACAAGACCATACTTCCTAGGTGTTTTATCATTATTTCACTTAACTATGTGCAAATTTTATGTTAACAACCACCGAGCAGACAGAGCCTGGTGCCCCACTTAAGATCTGTTGCGCTCCCTCTACTGGGACCCAGAACCTGGGTTGGGAACCTACTTTAGACTGTAGTCAACAGAGTATTCACTTGCAAAACTTCCACAGGTTGGAGGACAGTGAGGAAACAATCTTTTTGTTGGTCTTTTTTGCTAACTCTATTATGATTTCTTTGTTTTTTTTGTTGACAAACTGATATAACCGTGCAGAAGTTGTTGGAATAAAATCTTGTCTTTTCAATTCAATTGTAGTTTGCCACTCAGTCTACACAGTTTAATCTACTCTTTCGATTTCCACGCAGCACTTGAGAGATACTTTACATGTTTTCTTTTTCATGTAGTTCTGGTTCTCCCACAACAATCAAATTCCCCGACACCCACATGGACAAATATCCATCCATCAGAGATTTTTCCCTTTTAACGGCTTTAATTGGCTGCAGATGCTGACAGACACAGAACATCTACCACATCTCGTTCAGGGTAATTTATTTTCCAAAGCACCAGAGGGAAAACACCTACACACAGATTAAAGTTAGGATGGGCAGAGCACAAAAGACTTTCTAATATCAAACACACAAAACCAAACGTAATCCATTTAACCCAAACTTCCATCAGGCCATTTATAAGACCAGAGGTCTCATGACAAGACTTCATCTAGATTTGAATTCCAACAACTTGAGGAATTCATTGCTGGATCCTCTCAGTTTATTTTCTTGCCATTGACTCTCAAACCAACTCAGTTATTACGAAGCAGGATATTTATTTTAAAGATTCGGCTTGGTTGTCGGCTCTCTGTTTGTACTTTTGACTTTCAAATGAACATTTTAAGACTTCATATTAAGACACAGTGTTTCTGCTCCCAGTGCTCTGAAAAGTTTGTAGTATTAGCTTGTAAAGATGTTGTACAGATAATGCTCTCAAGCAACCTGTTGCATTAAAAAAATTGCCAAAAACATGTTAAAATTTAGCCCTGTGATTGACTGGCAAACAGTCCAGGGTGTAATCCGCCTCTCGCCCAATGAGAGCTGATCGGCTCCAGCCCCCCCAGAGACCCCCAACGGGAAAAGCAGTATGGATAATGGATGGATGGTTGGATATTAAAACAGTAGATAGTTCAAACCATGAGTCTAAGAAACACTATTTATTAATTTTCTCATAAATGCGAATGAGCTCCTTTTGGTATTCACACAAGCTTCATGTGAAACCGTTCTTATGAAGGACCTGGACACACCACAAAGTGGCCCAGCAGAGTTATCTCTGCATCTTTGGGATATTGTTGATTCTAGACGTTTGGAGGTGTGCTCTCTGAGATTACAAGGGGAAAAGGGTCATTGGATTTGTGTGCACTGAGGTATTGCTCGTGGCTTCATGAAAGAAATACACTGGATTTTTACAGCTTCAGGCATTTCATCTTAGCTTCATCACTAACAAACAGACGTCCACCCAGCAGATGACGGATATATACCGACTATGGGGTACTGGTTTAGCTTAGTTGGTAGACCAAGCAACCTACAGAGGCAAAAGCCCTCCCAGCATGGCCCGTAGGTTAGGGTTGGGTTAGATCAGGATCAGTTTTTTGTTCAGGTTTGTCTTCACACCTTTTGGAAATGTGAAGACCTGTTGTCCTTAACATGAACTCACTTTGAATGAAGTAGAACTGGTTACACAATAATTAGATCCTCTCTTGGTGTGATCGAGGTGAAAGGCAGGGCTCCAGCTGCCAGCACACTTTGCAATAAATATTTTAATTCAAAACATTTTGTAAATTTAAGGGAGCGCTGACAGCTTAGCGGTTATGTTGCACGCCCCATGTAGGCTGTAGTCCTCGTCGCAGCGGCTTTGTGTGGTCTGAATAAGCATCAATGGTAGATCAATTAAAGGCAGGGTTGGTCATTTCCTCCAGGTAGACTTTTTAAGATTTTGGTTGAACTTGTCTTAAGGTCCTGACAGAAATTAATAACTCATGTGCTCTGAAAAAGAAATTAAGAAAATATGTCATCTGTAGGAGTTGTAAGCATGAAAAAACTTTACCAATGTCTGCCACGAGGTACCAATCTGATGAACCAATCAGGCACCTCCCTGTCTCCCTGCTCGTTCTCTACCCATTGCGTGCTCTAGCCCACACACATTTGAGTTCATGTCTACATATCACCATTAAACATCTGTCAAACTGTTACTGCTCTCCCCTTCACACGCTGTACATTCCTCCTCATGTGACTGAAGAAAAACAAACAGGCCGTCTTTATATGCAAATCTGCCACAGTGGCTGCAGAGCCAAAGGTCTTGCTTCAGGGATTTCACAATCCTGTCATTGAGATGTCATCAGGTGAGCCTAATGCACGTAAGCATAGTGTTCAAAATGTTTTTGACACAAACACGTCTTTAACTTCCTGTAACAGAGATACAGATGTTTGGAAATGTTTTGACACCATTACTCTCTGTTTGTACACACTGTATGAGGGGACGAATATTTTTAATCACTTTTTTGTTTTGATTATGTTATGGCTAAGAGTTATGCATAAGGGGTGGAGCTAATCTGACTGACAGGTCAGCATATCAGAACTGTCAGTTAGGAGGCTTCAGCCTGCCTCAGCTCATCTTCTTTCCCTGTTTCTAGGTTTACGGAAAGTTAGTTTGAGACAGCATTTCCAAGATGAGGACCTCCATCAATGTACTTAAAAAGTCTGCTTCAGAAACCAATGGGTGATGTCACTAAAATGATGTTAATGGTAAATTAACTTGAGCATGTGTAGCACTTTTCTAATCTTCCGACTACTGAAAACGCTTTTTACACCGCAGGTGACATTCATCCATTCACACCATCATAGCAGATTCTGCTATTCTTGTTCAAAACTATTGTGTAAAAGCAGCCTTATGATGTAGGCAAAAACCATCCTGCTATGATTTCACATTTTAATTTGCCATCACTTGTCATTTGCTGCAACAAATTCATCACTCTGGCTTCAGCGTTGTTGACCCAACAAAAATCATTCTGCATGTATCAGTAAAGTCACTGAGGAGGATTTACCTACAGGTAAATGCTGCTACCAAGTTCCTTATAACTTTGTTGCTATCCTACCATCTATTATTTTAACCCCTTGTCCCATTCTGGGTCGAGGGGGGTTGGGGTGGAGCCAATCCCAGCTGTCATTTGGCGAGAGGCGGGCTACACTGTGGACTGGTCGCCAATCAATCACAGGGCTGACATATAGACAGACAACCAGCCACAATCACATTCACACCTATAGACAATTTTAGAGTCACCAACTGACCTAAAAAGCATGTGTTCAAGTCATTTTCTTCAGTGCTATCAGTATTTTTCTGTATCTAGCTGAAGTGTAAGGTTGACATCAGTTTTGATAACATTCAGGCTCATTGGAAGAAGTGCAAATGACAAAGAATGAATCCAATTTGCAGCTAGGTGCACCTACACTATGTTACCAGCTTCATGATGGACACACCTGCAGTGAGAGAAGTCGTACCTCCTGTGAGTCCGTTGCAGAGAGGTGCTGAAGACGAGTCCTGAGAGATGGTAAGTGGATCAGCAGAGAGCAGCTGCACAGCCAGGTCATGACTGCAGTATCACTACAGAAGACATGTGAGGTAAAAGGGATTTTAATTACTCAGATCATACATCACTAAGACAGAAGAGCATCTACACCCAAACATTTAGATAGGAACAATTATTTTTAACTCTGGCTTAATTAATCTTTGGGTGTCTTTGCCTTTCAACATAACAGTGATTGTCCCAATTTTACAATTTGACATTTTTTTATCTATACAAACTGGTGCAGCTTTCACATCTGCAGTCAAGCACCACCCTTAGCTAAAGAGGCTCTTAGTGTAATGAGCCATTTTGTGCCTGGCTTGGCAGTAAGGGGAAATAATGTTAAATGGCTCTGAAGCTATGTGCTGCATGTGTACTAACCCAAATTCATCCCCAGCCAGTCTGATGTAAATTAAGTCTTGCACTGCAATAAGGGCTCAGCATCAAAGCTGAGGAACATTTAAAAACACATTGCCACTCTTGAAAAGACGCATTTATTGTTTCTGCTGCGGTGGGATCACTGCAGGTATCTAATAAACTCAGTAGAGAAAAGAGAGAGAAGGCTTGTACACTGCAGGGCTCCAAAACAACAAAAATGTATTTCACCGAGATGACGTTTAGTGCACAGCTGCTCTTTATCAGGCTGGTCTAGTCCTCTCTCTCTTTGCTTTAGTGATTCTGTACTGCACCTTCCCTATTTGGTTTGGATGTGCAGGTTTCCTTGATTGTTTTACAGTCTCATAAAAACTCACTCATACCTGTAAGACACCTTTTATTCATCAGAATTTTAGATTTTATAACATCGTTTGCCGAAATTCATAATGACATGACTGCAATCTGCTCATCACCTCAACACTCAAACTGTGGCTGAAAAGACGGCACATGATCGGCGTGCAAGTGAACACGCGTCTTTTTCTGGAAAAGAATGAATGAATACATCGATAGGGCTTATATACTCATAAACTAACAAAAACAAGGACACATTGTTCTTTAGTGAACAAGTCAGAAGATGCAGAAGAGGACTCTGAGTCCAAATGCAGCAAATCCTTGAGTCCAAGTCTGAGTCATCAGTGCACAAGTCGAGTCACAAGTCCTGAAAATCAGGGCTCGAGTCAGTCTCTAGTCAGAGTCCAGGACTCGAGTACTACAAAACCGAAGAATGCGAAGCTTTGAAGCATGTTGGGGTTACTAAAGGCTGCTTACCTAGCCAGCTGGGTAATGTATTAATGGTTAGCTTGATAGCTACAGCTCATCTGTTAGCCCTGAGCTAAATATGTTGTAACAACTGGCAAGGGCTTTACAAATCATAACAACTGGTTCCTTAAAATCTTTCCTGGTTTGCCATTGCGTTTCAATGTTTTGATTGCAATAAGGAAGCTTCATCTACCAGATTAGAAGTAGAGAAACAGAGTGGAAAGGTTTCCTGTGTTTTGAAATGAATGCAGCGCTTTGTCCTCTCGTCCCTCAAAACCTCATTTACCACCTCAACTTTGGTGCGTCCTTCCTCCTCTGTCCTTTAATACCCTCCTGTTCTTTCAGTCTTTCCCCCTGTCCCACCTTCTGTCACACTTTCAAACTCTGCTCCCTCTTTCTTTCCGTGCTCTCTCCTCTCCTCTCTTCGTGCTCTCTGCTTCTCTCTCCTCTTTTCCTCCCCTCACCTACTTTTTATCCCCTTTCACTCCATCACTCTTCCTGCTTCTGTCTGTGTCCCTAGAGAGCACAATGAATTATGCAGTGTTCTGCTCTGATAATCATCACTAGTCTTTCCTCTGATTTCTCTTCTTAGTCAAACATCTCTCTCTTTATTTCTTAGGCTCTGTCTTTGAACATTTCACCCAACAGACACATTTGTGCCAGAGTCAAAAGTCAAAAGACCATACTGTCAGAAAAATGTTTTTCCAATCTACATTGGGTTTAGTGTTGTGCAGATTATAAATCCTTTTCAGAGAAGGGATGAGTGTAAAGTGTGTGTGAGTACAAGCTTATCAACTGTGTCTTTAGACCAAGAAGCAATATTCTCTGGTGTTGAAAAATGGACCATATCTAGAATTGACAAAAAAGCAAAGTAGCTTTAGTGTCCCCTTAAGGCTAGCTTGAAAAGCTCCATAAACTGTATAAAACTTGCAAAATATGAAGTCACCCTTTGGTTTCTGAAGAGGCGTTAGGAAGCCAGACGTTGGCGGTCGTCATGTTAGAAATGCTATCACAACCTATAGTCACGATCAATCTTGAAAAAGCTACACTGCGTCCCCATGTCAGTCTACTCTGCCAGTATGCAAATTTGTGGAAAAACTCCAAATTAAATCAAAGCAGATGTGATATAAAATGAAATTCACCCCCAGTTTGTACAAATAAAGAAATGAACTATTGATACTAAATTGGACCAGACTGTTGCCCTGTTTCTTTGTTCTGGTGTCTAAATTGGCATTATATAATGGGACCTAATGGGGATGTCTTGACTTTTGCAGCTATCCCCATGTGGACACTTGTTGAACTGCAGTTTTTTCTTTTTCATCGGCTTACTTTTCCAACTCCAGAGGTCGCAGCTTGGTTTTAACAGTCTATACGAGATGAACTTAATTATATAAAGGTGCGGAATAACTGACAAATCGGGAGACAAATGAAGCTCTAGCGTAAGTTCAATCAGGAAGATTATAATTGCCTTCACGGTCAGGCCTATCTCTCGTCCATCCCTTTTTTGCATGCTTACTCACATTTCCGTGGTCATTCTCAAGCTGTCATTTTCTGGGGCTGTCATTGGTTAATCAGCTGCAAAACTCATCTAACTAATCACATGGCGTTCCTCCCTCATTGTCAGCCTATCATCGTTCTGCTCCCCTTTCAAATATGATTCTTTCTCTGCCTCCTTCATGCCAATGTTTTGTACGCCCCTCCACCTCCCCATCACCGCCCGTCTTCACAGAATCATCATCCAACAATTCTTCACCCATCCGGCCTCAACAAGTCGTTAACTTCACCACCACAAGAGTCTGGACTCCATGGGGGGGATTTATTCTGTTGACGCTCAGAATTTACATTCTTCAAACACATCAACCGCCCCCATAGAGTCCAAGCGCCAAAGTCTTACTGACAAGTCACATTTCCATGTCATCCATTCTAATAAATAATTGTCTTAATTCACTTGTTTCTCCTGATTGAACTATGTTTTTATGCTGAAAAACAAAACAACCCTCTACCATAACTCTGCTGATCTGAGAAAGTTTATGTGTAGGGGATGAATGCACACAGCAACACACACTCTGCAAAGTTGAAATAATGGAACACTATTACACACATGTACAGCGTTACCATGTACCACACTCAACACACATTCCTCCCTCTGGTCCCTCAGGAGCAGAAGTCTCTAATCAGCACCGACCTGGTGCCTGTGTCAACACACACACTCTCTCTCTCTCTCTCTCCCCCCCTGGGAGGTCTGTGTGAGTTCTGAGATGTTCAACAGCATGTAGGAGACTTCCACTCCATCAAGGCGACAGGTTGAACAATCGTTAACCCACACTCTCACACATGTTGTGTGTGTGTAACCCGTGTTCTTCACTCTCTTCTTCCTCTGTTTATTTGTCTGAATGTCTGAGAGGCAGCAGAGCAGAGCAGCAGACTTCTCCTCACCCGTTCTCCCTTCATTTTTCATTCCCTCTTCCTTTTTCCTAAACTTTCCCCCTCTCTTTCTCTACCTGCTTTACCCCCTTTCTTTAATGTTTCTAACACCCTCATCCTCTCTCATCCATTTGTCTCACAGGTGTGTTTGTTTTGCTCGCCGTCACACATCTGTCTCAATTAATTATAAGTGTGTGTGCGTGTTTGTTTGCCTTCCTATTGGAGGTACAAAAAGCATGCATGTGCTGCATTCATCTCTTTTTAATATGCAAAGATCAGTCAACACTGCTGTTGAATTTTCCATGGAACAAAGTCGCATGATACGCAGAATGCCGTGACAGAAACATTGCACTGTCGATTACTCCCTGTTGATATTTTCAACAGAAGCGCTGTTTGCCGTTGGAGGTTGGGATTGATTGGTCGATGCCCATCGCAGTGCAAACAAAGAAACGTGCAGTGCTGTTGAATAGGCATGTTTGGATATCAGCATAAAGAACACGGAATTTACTGTGCAAACAAAACTAATCCGGCTCGTCTAATTGAGGATGTTGCTTGTGATCTTGTTGGGATTTAGTCTGTCAGCAAAGACTAAGTCTTCTTGTTTATGGTTATTGAGGGTATCCCAACATGGCGTCATGTTACAAGCTGTATGGACCAAGTCCACATTGAAATCTGGAATCCAGTCAGGTTAATACAAGTCATATTTATTTATGAGGAGATTTTAACAAACTGGAGGAAAGACAAAACAAAAAGAACAGACGAGAATAAATGAATGCTACAAAAACAGGCTACGCTCATGATTCCCACGGGAAGTTTGTCTTTTGTGATGAGACTTATGGTTCTTTGACGAGAGCGGGACCTTATGACGCGGTTTCTTTCAAACATTGTTTAGCTTTATTTTCAAATATAGAATACATATTTCTCAACTGGCTGATTTTGGCTCTAAACCACAGACTGTAAATATTAATGGACGAAGCCTGATTGACGTCACCCATCTGTTACTGCAGGAGGCTCCGGAGGCTCATAGGCAGCAGCCGCCATGTTGGAAATCCTGTCTCAGCCTAACTTTCATTCAACCTAACGACAGGCTGAGAGCTGGAGCTGAGGCGGGGTTTAAGACTCTTGATGAAGCTGCCTGTCAATCATGTCAGCTACGCGCCTAGCTATGGATAACACATATCGTTTTTTAAAATCAAAACGGAGCCGTTATGAAAAATTCACCCCCCGTCAAGTATGTGCCCAAGAGGACAATAACTAGTCAGACCTATTTGTTTTTTTAGTACCAGGCTGTTAACATGTCTAGTGTCTGTAAGGCCCATCGACAACTGGAGTTCTGGACATCTTGTTCTTTATTCCACGTCAACAAACATTTGGTGCTGTTAATCCTCTCAATATTTTAGTCAGGATTAATCACTCTAGAGTCTGTGATTAATCACGAGTATGCACAATAAAAACAAACTTGCATTTAGTAAAAAGTTAAAATACTAGAATTTTGCCACATTGAAATGCAAAGACAGCTACCAGCAGCCTTGCAACACAGCGTAGTTACATACCTGATTCAGGATTTTGTGGTATCGTAACCAGAATTAAAGTGGGGCGCAGGCCACCCTGGCTACAACCTGTCCAGCTGATAAGCACACCACTGCGCTTAACTCACTGATTTCTATCATCCTGCTCTCCATCTTTCCCTGCATCCTTTTTTCTATGTCTCCTCCTCCTCCTCCTCCTCTTCATCACTCTCTATCTCTTCTTTAAACCGCCCACCCCGCCCCACCCTACCCCCATCCCTCGCTCCTTTCATATTTGATGACTTCACTGTGGTCCAGGATCATTATTACACAGTAGTCATGTCACATGTTGGGCCTGGGGGACCTGCTGGAGACGTGCGTTGCCATTGTGCTCGTGAAAAATTGAACACATCCTTTACAGTGATGATGCTGAATGGAAGAGTGGTATTAAGGGACCTCTGATGATGTATGACTAACGCTTAGTCATAGAGGGGGGGAAACTATGTACAGTAGATTCCTCACTTTGTTACCCAGAAATGAGCAGCACAGATATCAAAATACAAAGCAAGAAATGTTCAAATGCTCGTGTTCAAGACTACATTTGCACAAAACAAGACTTCTTTCTTCAAATAAAAAGTAAGGTTTAAACTTGGCTTTTGCAACTGTTTTTTTCATTACAGATATCTGTGTTAATGCCATTGTAACATGCTTGTGCAGACAGGAAACTAATACAAGTAGATAACTGACTCATCTTTGGACTCAAATGCACCTCAGATGCATGTTTTATACAAACAAACAGTGGCATTGTTTCATTGTTGCTTACATTCTAGTGATGCAAAAATGTAATTGAAAGTCATTTATCCTCTCTTTCTTTGTTGTACCATTTTTTTAAAATATTAGATCAATCAATCAATCTTTATTTGTATAGCGGCAACTCATAACAAATGTTATCTCGAGACACTTTACAAAAAGTAGGTAAAAGACCGTACTCATTGTTATGTCACAAAGACTTCAACGTTAATCCATCATGAGCGTAGCAAAAGTTACAGTGGCAAGAAAAAACCTCCTTTAAGAGGCAGAAATCTTGAGCAAATCCAGGCTCATGATGAACAGACATCTGCTGAAACTGCAAAGGAAGCTAATGGAAGGTCAGGTAGGGTAGTGTTTGAGCCAAACATGACAACTTGGTTATGCTTTAAAAGCTGCTCTTTTAGATTCTTCCACTACATGTCTCTATTACTTCCAGTTACAATTTGCAAAAAAAAAGGTTTAGGGAAGTGTCTGCTGCCTGAAAAAAAGTTAAATGTGGTCCACTTATTCCTCCCTGTATTTTGCATGTTTATCTCCAGTTAGTTTGTTTTGAACCACTTTTTACAGATTCTGTGCAAAATATTTTTAAGAGTCTGTAAAAGAGGAACCAGTTCAGGACTCAATCTGGTTTCTGTTTTTGTTGTGTGAAGTGTACCATTCACTGGGGTTTCAGCGGGCAGGTGGTATGCAGGAAAACAGTCTGTGAGTACAAGAGTGGCAGGACAATCTGACATCATGTAATACATCCCCACAACCAATTGTTGGTCATCCAATCAGAATACAGCTTTAATTAATGTCAATAAATAGATATCTTCATACAAGTTCAGCTAATAGTCTGCTTTTAGATGACTAAATATTCTTAATATATTATGTTTACTGCTTATCAGTCAGGTTGGTGGTGCTTTTCTGGTTCTTAGCATGCAAGAACAAAAAGCAAATCACAGATGCCACCGTGCGTCCACCCAAAGTGTGACATTCTTAAAAGTTAGCTCGCTTAGTCACAGTGCTAGCCCAGCCTCGTCTGCACCTAATTAGAAAACTGAGGGTGTGACTGGAAGGAATCACTATCTACTGCCTCAGTCTCACTCAGAGACCAAACGCTGACACATATTTTTGGGCTCGAAATGCGCCTGAAGCTGCTTGAAGATTTGATCTCATCCTTTGGCCCGCACACCCAGAGGATTATAGCCAAAACTGGTTTGTAGCAACCCCCCACCATAATCCACTGGGGCAGTCATCATCGCCAGAATGGGATGCCCTGCTACTCTTCATCCGTCATGCTAGCAACATAAAGAACCATCAGAAATAAAGCCTTTAATGCAGCAAGAGCGCATCCCAACATTACAAATTACCTCCTGATTTCTTGGTACTTTCAGTAGAAAATATCAAGGAGCACACAAGTTAAGCTTCCATGCCACACTGATATTAACTTTTAAGACTGAATGGTGAAGGGTCTGCAGGTAATCATGTGAGAAGGACGCTGTCTAATATCCCCAACCCATTGCACCACCACAGCTGCAACTGCACCACTACTGTGTTGACCATTTTCTGGTTCCCCTGCTCAACCAGCACCATGCTTATCTTACAAATCCCAAGATCATAATTTTGAAATGATTCAAAAGCCAAGCGTCTCACTGTCATCCATCAGCACTCTGTCAAATGGAACCAAATGGACCCTGCACAGGAAACCTCTTTAGAAGTCTTCAAGAGAAAAGCAAATGAGTTCCCCAAATCAAACAGCGTGAATCACATTTCCTACGAGGTCTGTCTGGTGGTTTTTCCAAGTGTGAGTGCTGTAATCACTGAACATAGTAACACAAGAACATATATTAAGGAAACTTTAGAAAGAGAAACTGCATCTTCAAAGTTGCTAGATTTCTTACTTAGTGCTATACTGAGAAATAAAAGACCTTAAAGGGACCCTTAACTTTGCAAAATGTATCAAGAAACTTATTAAGCGTGCATAACCCTTTTTAAATAAGTTGTATTGTAGCTTCTCCTGCAGAGATGTCAAGAAAACAGATTTCACCTGCTTCTGGTTGTTGTACTTCAGATGTGCTGACATGTCATGTGCAGATGATTTAGTTTCATTGTCTTCTCCAGGATTTCGTGGTTCCAGAAATGAACCCCGTTCATTGCATAATGCATGAGCCCAAACACATATTTTTAGTGGTTCAAAATTTCAATGCAGTCCTTCAGTAAATAAGGAGAGGCAAGATCACAGTTGATCGTATTTCAACATAATTTTTTCATATAATCTTTGGCCATTTTTATGTTCTAAAAAAGTAAGAATGCAAAAGGATTTAATTAAAGAACTATATATTTGTAAGTTAACTTCTATATTTTTTAGTCAAAATGTTACAACTAAACCAGAAGGTTTTCATAATGGAAACACAGTGTAAAGATTTAATCTACCCATTTCTCTAATCATTCAACTTTTGTCAGTGGGATATGCAAGGACAGCCTGTTCTCATTCATGCACTGCACACGCGTATTCCCCCAGGATCATGAGTGAATTTTGTCCCATGTGCAACTACAGGTGTTTTTCAAAACTTTTTCATAATTCTAGGAACTGTTGGAACCCGCTCCCTTTTTTGGGGGGGGGGGATTCCACACAGCAGGAACTATGAACTATTTTAATTCCTAGAACCTCGTGTAAAGAAACTTTTTTGCTCTGGCTTTAGAGTAGGTATTCTCCCAGCAACATGGCGGTGCGATTGCAAACAAACAAACAAAAAAAGTCCCCATGGTGTGTGGTTCTCAGGGAACTCCCAAGTGGATGGTTCCTCTTCAAAAAGTCCCCAGAACTGTTTGGTCAGAAACATACATTATTGGACACTCAGAGTGCCTATACTCTCAAATCAGCAGATGGACCAAGACAGTCCGTGTGGGGTAGCGGTGCAGGCTGATGTATGGGGTCAAACACTAGGACTATAACCCAAAAAACAAATTGGTTAAGATCTTAGTGTAAACATAAATGTCCAGGTTGAGTTACTTTGAGCCCCGAACAGGAAGAAAGCAAACATTACCAACACTAAAGTGAGAATGTGTTGGAAATTTGTAGGATCATGTTCAAAATCATGAATTACTTTTTGTAAGATATTATAAAGACTATTGTATGTGAATGTATTCGGTCCATGCTTGTCCATGTATGTCCTCAGTACCCCCATTATTGGATAACAGCTCAACATGGTCTCTACATTTTAGAATAAGCCAGATTAAGTTAAAAAGTTTTTTTGCCCTAGGTTGTGATTTACAGGCAGAGCTTCTGCCAGCCTTTAAACAAATCTTGGTTTATGACTGCGGTTTGGCAGAGCTCAAACCCAATAATAGTATCAAACCTATTCTCCATTAACCCAGTCTGATTCTTACCACAATTATTTGAATGGCAGATTTTTTTCCTCACATCCTGACACACTGTTATGCCCTCCTTGTTAGCCACTTATTTTTGAATGATTAATACTGCCAGTCCATCCACCACCCAAGACTATCGCTCAGGTCAGGTCAGGTCAAGTCTTGGCCTGTATTTTGCTCGCCAATGAAAACATTCATTTATTTTCCAGATGTTCTCTTGAGATTGACAAGAGATGAAGAGGTGAGACCAGATGTGCAGCAAACAGAGTCACCATCTGTATGCCAAGTCTGTTTTGTTCTGTCTGAGGTTATGAAATAAAGTTTGTAAAAGTAGCTAAAATTCCTAAATAAGAAGTGAGACCATGGATGCTATCATTTGGTCTGCTGGAGTATCAGCTGTGTTCACATCCTCACTTTGTGTCCTCAGTTGAATACATTCTGTATAGCTACAAACTGGCATGATGTGAACACAAACCCAGTGGGACAGCAGCGCTTTTTAATCTGGTGCAGCTGTAAGTAGGACAACATGCTCAAGAACTCCACATTTGGTCATATTTAAGTGCCTTCCAATATGGCTGTCAGAAAAGCGGTTCATAAAGTTGTTATCCTACCAGCTAGTTCTTTGGTTGGGCTATAATGAGGATTAAACCATAAAACCAATCCCAGTCTAATAGGAAGTTTATAGTTAGACACACCACGTTCTGCAAGGTTCTGAAAGTCTAGTTAATAAAGCAAATCAGATACAAGTAAGAAAAAGTAACTTTCCCTTTTTTGTGTTTGATCCAAAGCCCTCAGATTCAGACGACCTTATTTATCTCAAAATGCCAATTCAGTATTACAGCCTATGTCATGTGAGAAGAAATCAAACTAACTAAAAGAAAAGTAAAAACTTACTCAACAGCATTTGGACAGTAACATTCTTTGGATATGACTGCTGTGTGTGTGTTACACTGATTAGCAGCTGAACTGATAACGTACAGTGATGATCCGGAGACATTGGGCAATATTTCGAGGTAAGACTACATTTTTGATAACTTAGCCAATGCAGGCCATGGAAAAATTCTACACTTTATTTTCTGAACTAAATTCACAAACTTTACTCAAAGGAAAAATATGGGTCCATGTGACACTGTTTGGAGCTAAAAAGCTACCAGGAGAGTTATGGTTTCACCACCAAAACTTCTCACCTATAGCATTTTATCTTCAAACAGGTTTAATTTGGTTTCAGGGATCAAATATTCCTCTTAAGACAGTGTGTGTATAGAGTTATGAACAAATACCAACCTTTACATTTCTCTACCAAAACTCCAGAGTACACCTTTAAAGTTTCTGACCAAGTGGAAATCTCTGAACTAGAAAAATTAACCCAATAGAAAGAGGTTAAAACTGAAGTTTTCAAAGCTGCTGTTTAGGAATGTCTCCAAAAGTGAGTCAATCCCCATTAGTCCTCAAAATGCCAAACTTTACAGGTTCATTAAGTTTGTTTATAGCATGGGGTGTGGAATGGTTTTCATGTATATTTATCTAAAACCTCTGTTAATGAGAACTGCCCTGTAGAGCTTAATAAATCTAGGCTGAAGGCAATCTTCATGCTGGATGTCGACTCAGCTTGTTCACTCACTGAACGTCACAACCTCTCAGCAGTTTTTTGTTGTTCTGGTGACGTTTGGAGGTTTTTCATGCAAATATGAGACAAATTATTTCAGTCAAAGATCCAAAAGAGGTCAGTGTTTAGTTTTTTTCCATTAGTGAAAATCTGTATGATTTTTTAAATATGTAAGCAGTAATTAGTAGGTATAAATGACCGGACTTATTACACCTGTCTTTTAAGCTTGTTCAGTGTTACTCACAAAGATGTATTGGTTATGGTCCATCAGTCTCTTGATTGTTGTTGACTTCGCCCCCACACAAGATCTTTTGCTGCGGGGAAAAGAAAAAGAAAAGATTTGATTTGATTTTTTCTGCAACCACAATAAATATGTTCCTGTTCCGTTGGAAACACGATGCTTTACAAGCTAATTAACCAGCTGATTGATTAGCCAAGGGAATAACCAGCAGCTCATTTAGAATTTAGCATTTTCTAACCCCTTACTGCTCTCCAACTCCCCCCCCTCTTAAATATACTCAGACATGGCATCAGGTCTACATGGGTTAAGCAGACTCCCAACAACAAGGCGACAGCAAAATCTTGAATTATAAGCTGCAAAGGCAGGAAGTTGACTCACCAATGGGTGGTGTAAGAGTAACTATATATTTTTTATTTTACATACTTTATTAATCCCTGAGGGAAATTGGTTACACTCTGTTATTGAGAGACATGCTACTCACACACATGCCTGAAACACCCACATGCTCAAACAGGACATGTTGGGATCGATGAAGGGAGTGCGGCAGAGCAGTTGGGAGTTCGGTGACCAGCTTCCATATTTTTGGTCCACACAGGGACTTGAACTGGGGACCCTCCGGTTCTCAACTCACAGACCCTACAGACAGCCAGTGTGTTCAGTATATACACGGTCAAAAGCCTTTTTCAGAGTGCGATTCCTACCTCTCCAACAATTTCTGCTCCATAACAAAGCTATGTCGTCATTAAGTCTTTGTGTATTTATATTAATTCTGCAACAGTTTAATATATCTTTACTGTATGTGATACTGGTTTACTATAAAGTCCCTGAAGTCCCAAAAAAATGAAAATGTAAAGAATAACTTGTGCACACAAGATGGGTACAAATTATGATCATATGTGCACAAGATACGTTGTGTTTTCTTTATTTTATTTTATTTTACTTTTTGGGACATCGGGAGCTCTATAGGCTTTCACTGTTTTTACCCTTGAATTCCTTAATGAACAGGGAATTTAGTGAAATTGTGTTAATCAGGAACTGATAACTGTAAACGTTCATATTGGAAAGATTTCATGTTTTCAATAATAAAGTATTTAAAATAATAATAATAATTCTGAACTTTAAACTTTCACATTTGGGTATACCTGCCAAACCTCTGCAAACACTTCATTAATACATAAAGCTTGCTTTAGTCACGCACACACATATGCATGCACACACACACACACACACACACACACACACACACACACACACACACGCTCTTAATTCGGTGCCCTAATTCATGTCAGCAGGCTAGCCCCGCTGACAGACAGTGGCAGCATGCATGCAGGTCTTTGCTGCAACATGCGCCAGGAGCCATCTGTCCTGCAACAGAGAGAGCCTCGTAGATTACGTTGGAGAGAGAGAGAGAGAGAGAGAGAGAGAGAGAGAGAGAGAGAGAGAAAGCATTACGCACACCCTGATCCTCTCCACACAGAACCAGTGTAGCGCACAGACCAGCGGCAGCCCTCAGAAAGTGGGAAGTTTTCGCCGAACAATTCTGTCTCAAACTTAATCACCTTCATGTCGACTCTGTTGGATACTAACACGCCGATGCTATGGTTACCTTTATTACGGTAGGAACCTGCTTTTATCTACTTTGATTTGTCGCTCCATGGAGGATTTGTCGTCGCTAAAGAACTATTTGGTTTTGGGGGAATCAAACACCAAAAGGACAAACCAAAGGTGTTACATGTGTTCAATCGTGGTAATAAGATGACAAAAACTAAGTTACCATCAAAGTGCATCAAATATTGTGACTACATGGTTTGAAGCTGCTGGAGTCGCAGCATGCACGAATAGCTTTAAAAAGTTTTGGAAACTGGATTTTGCATCACAGAGAAGCTGCTAAATTGGATTTGGTGGATCCAGATTAACTATTTACTCTTTGTGTAATTTAGGAGTTGGATGATATGTCCAAGGATTTATTTATTCCTCTAAGCTTGAGCTTTGGCAGGTAAAACAAGGTAGAATGTGAGACGCCGTGCGCTGCCTGGAGGCAAACAGGAGAGGACAAACTCTCTTCTTCTATCCGTCTCTCGGTGTGTGCACAGGTAGAAAAAAAAAAGGGTTGGGTCTCTCTATAGCTCGCTTACGCATACAAACATTAAAGTCCTGCTGTTTTCTCATGCACTCAGGAGTCTTGCTCTTTTGAAAGGCGTGTGCGGGGTGTTGGAGGGAGCGGAACAGGCTCAGTGCGCACGGGAACGCTTCAGATGTGGTTCAGCTTGTAGCTTTGGATTACTGACGCGCTGAAAGTTGATTATGTTTGTGCGAATGAAAGCTGATATTTCACGGTTGACTCCCAAAAGAAACCGAAGGTGCATTCCTTTGCCCCGTGTGCATACGTGCATAGATGTTAGTGTATGCATGCAAACTGCAGCCTTTGCGCATGAGATGGAAAGAGAGAGATCAGTCTGTGCGCGCAGAGAACATCTCCAACGATTTCTGGTATCCTGAATCCGTTTTTAGTAGACAAATGCAACAAAACACTGTTGGGGCACCAGTAACCATTTGCAAACGATTTGAAGTGTTCTAAACTGTAAAAGTTACAAGACCTTAGTTGTTCGAAGAAACTTTAACGACGCATTGGGCCAAAAAAATATGCCAATATCAACGTTGTTGTTACTCTCTTAGAGTTTTCTCTGTAGTTTGGGATTAATGTGTGTTGACTACTAATTGATTGAATCCACATATGCACTGTTGAGTGTGCATATGTGGATTCAATCAATTACTTATTTCAACCAAATCTACCCCCTAGTGCAGGGGTAGATTCCCCCTCCCAGTGATCACATTTTGAATGTTTGGAGCTGTTTATGGGATTAGAGCCAAATAGCCCAGTAACCCAAAAATGTTCATGCTGCTCCATCCCCTGTGTGAGTGTGTGTGTGTGTGTCCAGTCTGATAACACAACATGGAGGAAATCCTGTGTAATGGTCCACTCTGCGGTTGGCAATCTCTGACATGACATGTGCTCTGTGCAGCTTTGGATAATGGCGTGCATCAGTGGGCGTCTCAAGCCTGTAGTGGATGCTTCCCTGCTGCTGTGGGAGTTCCACTCGTGTGTGTGTGTGTGTGTGTGTGTGTGTGTGTGTGCGCATGTGCCGGACGTGTGTGCACGAGGCGGACCGAAGCAGCTGTTGCTGTGGCGGATTTGAGGCACGGCCCGTCTTGACATGCTGACACACAGCAGGACGAGGCAATAAGGACGCAAGGAAGTTCTATTCTGTGGCTTACTTGAGTCTGAACGTGACCTGCAAGGCATCCAGAGAAAAAGCTTCCTATACTCCAGCTGTGGCCTGAGCGGTGCAGCTGCAGCATGTCACTTTAACAATGTTTTATTTCACGACAGGAGAAAAGACACTAATAAGGTGACAGGGGATTTGAAAGCATGAGGGGCTGGGCTAATGGGACTAAGGGGCAAGGTGTTTCCTTAAACTGATGATGTTCCTGTAGCGAGATACTGATGTCCCCTTTTGCTTTACACAGAAAGGTTGAAGCCTAATCAACTTCGCTCCAGTATCTGCTTGACTTTTTTACTCCTTATTTGTAAACATATCATATTTTCCAAGCAGTTTGGATCCAAATTTGCAAGTTTGAAATTCCCATGAAATATAAAATGATGTTGTAGTTTTTTTTAGTCACACAGTATACAGTATGTATATGAACCAACAGCATTTGTTTTGTAGGTATTCAAAGGATATTTTTAAAATAATTTCCAGGGAAAAGTTGTTAGTTCTGCCTGCATTTGTAGCATATTGTAATAGTGTGTCCTATTAAAGCTCTCAATCTGATCTCCCTCCAAAATCTCCAATCAAGCCTCTCTACATACAAGGGTGCTAGCTGGTTAGCATCCTGCGCATGCTAATGCTTTGATTTTCCTGTCAACCTTCTTTCTCTTCAGCTAGAGTTTAGTTTCTCTCAGTGTTTCCCCCTCTCGTGGTTAAAAAGTCAAAACCCACTGTACGTTTACTTGACACATTTATTAAGTTGTGTCCGATGAGAAAGCGAGGTAGATCAGCTGAGACTCACAAGCAAACGGACGGAGAAAGAGTTGAGGACAAAGTTCGCCTCTATGTGGTCAGAAACAGCACGGGAGCAGAGTCACTTCTTGAGCTGCACACTTTTCTTCAATTCTAAAAAAGGAGTCGGATTGTAATTTTGGGCTGAATCTGAGGCTGAGTGAGTCGTGCTTTTCAGAGTGAAAGCATGCTGCCTGTCCTCCCTTGTATTGTGTTTTTGGAAACAACATGTAAATATGTGGAATGAATCAGTGCTCTGCTTGTGTAGCTATATGATGCACACTGCAGCTGCATCTTACAAGGAATCCATGAAAGGTTTACTCTCCATGTTGACTATTACAGCATTGTGAGTGTTTGGAAGTCTGCAGCTGTAAAAACATGTCAAGTGATGATTTACACTCCACACCAGCTAAATATGGGTCTAAATGAACGTAGTAATGTTAAAGGTAGCTTGCTAGTGCTGCTTACTGATCATATTAGGAGCAAAAGGAGAAGACAGCCTGGGTGGATCCTCTGTGTTCTCCCTACACAGATGTTTCATTCATTTAGCTTCATGACACATCCAGAGGGACTGACTGGAGGCTTCAGTGTCCTTGGACCTCTCCGTTCTGAAAAACTGTTCCCTTAACATCCCATGTTTCACATTTAGGCACCTCTCTTCTTCATGCTGTTTCATTGTTTGTTATTACATTTTCATTTTCAGATTTTTTTTTAAAACCGTGAAATGATTCCAAAAATAGTGAATCAAGTTAAACGATCTCAGCCAAAACAAGGCGTCATGAACAATCTGCAAGGATTAAATCACATAGTTTCAAAGTGGCCTGTACGTGCCTGAGAAACAGCTGGAACATGAACCGGTTAAACTAATTTCACAACAACTAATTTCATCTACTACCAAAAGATGATCCATGTCAACACAAGACAAGCAGTGAAGTAGGTAACAGGTGAGCTCATATTTCTGTTACAATTAAAAGAAATTGCTACAGACTATTAAATTATTTGTGTTGTACTGTCATGAGGTCAGGGGTCAGACCATCACCTCTTTGCTCTTTTATGTAGCTAAAGATGACCATAATAATCTAGTCCATAAACTGGTCAGGAAAATTCTTGCTGGAAATAAACTGAAAGGGAGAGTACATTTTATGGAAGACTTCTAAACAAACAAACAATTGGACATCTAACTGAAACAAGCAGAGTTCCCCCTGCTGGCGATTAGAAAGAACGCAGGTTAGGGGGGAAATCTACATCGTCCTCATATGACACAGAGAGACTGCAAGCAATTTTTATGTGATCTGTCCTCCATGTACGATGTAGCTGGGGGTGGGGGGGCAAATAGCAAACCTTACCCGAGAGCCTCCTGATGGGAAACTCCGGCCCTGCTAGAAGATGGTCCCTGCTTTTTAAAACAATATCTCAAGTCTGATTTCAATGACTTCTCATACCTTCCTGAACAGAAGAACAGTTTATTTACAATCGGCTTGAAATCAGATTCAGGTTTTTGCTGCCTGAGAATTAGATTTGTTTGAGCGAGTGGGTTCTCTTACACTGTGGACAACATGCTGCAATACAATATTTGTGAAGAAGCCCCGAGCTGACAAACATCGACTGTTCACGCTTTTCTGGAGTTTTGCAGACACCGCAGGTTGTCCTACATAGGAAGGGGAGAGTGAGCGTCCACTGGCTGCAATATGTTACTTTGTCGCTAGATGCCACAACATCCATATTTCTTGTTAGAGGAAAATACTTTTTTTCAAGGTTATTTGAAGTTAAGGGGAAAGCCTCAGTAGTCTGGCTTGGTCAGATTTAGCAGATTTCCGCTGAAGTAAGTCCTTTACTGTAGAATTCACTTTCTTTTCTTTGAATTGTGTTTCTTTTAAACTCCTGTGTATGTCAGTGTACACTGAAGCAACGCAATATTTGTCTGATTTTGTTGCTGATGCTGCATTTTGGAAAATTGTGTAACACTTTTCTTGTGTGTACAACTCATTACTAAATTTCTATCTAGAGCACAAATTATCATTTTTTGAGGCTCAAAACCTCGGGTTTTGATTATTACACAGTTTTGGTAGAGGACTGCACTCATGAACAATCATGACCTGAAAAACGTTTTGAAAAATAATTTAAATATTTTTGGAGAGACTGAATCAAAACTATAAAATCTTATAAAAGCAGATTTGGAATGATCAACTCTGTCCTTAACAAGCATCATCAGTACCTCTTGCCGTCCTTGTCCACCTATCTCCACTCTCACTCCTCTGCCGCTCTAAAAAAAGTCACTTAACACGTGCTTCTTGCAGGTTGTTTCTGCTTTTCAAGACTCTCAAGGCATTCCTTGTTAATGTCAAGTGGAGCTCAAGTACTTTGCTAAAAGCTTTATGACAAATGTGGTGTTTGAAACACTGCTGGAGTAAAGTAGTTTCTAGTAGGCATGAAGTACTCTGCATAAAGAGACTCCTCTGGTTTTTTAAGAAACTCCATGAAGTGACGAGTGAACGGCTGCATTGCAAACGTACAAGAGAGGCAGATGATGTTTGGAGGAGTTTGAGACAAAGTTTGGATTTTTTCATACTTCCTGTGCTTCACCTCTTGGATCAAGCTGAACCCTCTTTTCTATATGGTTTCACTTTCACAGGCCCGTCTGCTCAGACATGGTTTACACATTTAGCCGAGTGTTTATACGCTGCACATTCTTAGGGCTGCTCAGAGCAAAACATCGGGTAAGGTTATGGGACAGATTGCTCCATGGAACAGACACGGCAAAGTGCGCAGAAACACATATACATGTCAGGACTCTCATTTGCAGAATTCATTCCTTTAACCTGTAACCTAAACTGTTTAAAGTTACTGACTCTTAGCTGAAATACGAGCGCTGCGCGTAAAAAAAGGGAAAGTACCTCTCCTTGTCCGTGTCATTGTCCTCGCTACAACTGTTCCAGACAGCGGAGATAGAGATCATGCAGCTTCAAGGTGAGGCTCGGCCTTCCCAGCAGCTCAGTCATATGACAGTCCAGCCCTCCTCTCTCTCTCTCCGTGTGTCTGCTCTGACCCGCTAATCTGCCTCTCTGTCTCAACAATTTTCTTTATCTCCCTCACATTCACCATCTGGGTCTTTATGTCCCTCATTTGTTCCTCCGTCTCTTTACATTCCGCCTCGCTCTTTATCTGACACTCTCCCTCCCAGCCTGCTTCTCTTCCACTCTCTCTCCGTTTCCACATTAAAGGTGGACTCAGTGACCTCCTGATAAAATCCCCATCCTGGTTCAGCCGATCACTGATAGTGTCCGGGATCAATTTCCGGACAAACCTATCTCTCTGCTCTTAAAGGTTCTTAAATCCAGTTAGTTTTTTTTACATTCAGTGATAAGAGGTCTACAGCTTTGGGATGATTTTACACCCATATTCATCGACATCAAAGGGGTAGAATGTGCAAGATTTGCTGCCCCCCGGATTGTATTTAAATGTAGCAGTAAAATACATTCAGACTCTAATTCTTTACAGAAGGAAGCTCATAAATCAGATGTTATTCTACTTGTTTAAAATGTAGAAGCTTCCTGGAAACTCATTCTGTAAGTAGTGAATTTGTTCAGATACGTCTCACCCTTGGGGGGGTGGAGGGGGTGGTTCAATTCGAAATGCATTCTATGTTAGATTCAGAGTATCTAGTTAAAGAAAGGTAGAAAACATTTTGGTAGAAGCTTGAGAGGAGTTTACTTGGCTCCTCTAGCATTACAATAAATGCAAAGTAGGAGAATCCAAAATCCTGCACACGTTTAAGTACAGAGGTGCAATTAGCAAAAAGTTGTGTTGTAGTAAAGACCACACTAATCAAGGTCATGACATACCCGAGTGTTCAGAGGCTGAGACATTCAGGGATCAAGACAGAGCCTAGACCTAGACCATGGCAGGGTGAGACCAAGACCCTAACCCACAATACCAAGGCCATAAATAAATCACTGAAAAATCCTCATCTTGTGCAGTGAGCAAGTTTCTCACATTGAGGCTGTAACCAGGGGATTCAAAACTGAAATTATGAATGAATTGAAGTTGTTTTTTTTTCTTTTAGAAAGAGGCTTTTCCCTTCTAGTTATGACAGTAACTACATTACTACAGTAATGACGTGGAAAAATAGTCTATCAGTGGTGGTCTTGACCGGTCTTGATTTAAAATCCGGAGTCCGCCCAGTCTGAGACCGAGACAAGACTGAGACCTTCAAAAGACCAAGACCAATTTGGAGGACTACAACACGAGCAAAAAAAACCGTAAAGAAATGGCCGCCATGCCTTACAAACTTTAACATAGATGTCACTTTATTCTTACTGATGCATCAGTCTGTAAACAGCTTCAGGTGGAGCTACTCTGAACATATTAAAGCTACTGTGAGGAGTTTTTAGTTGGCTGCTAAAAAGAATGAAATCAATACCAAAGAGTCTTCATGACCTCCTCAATCATAACGATCAGTGAGAATATTAAATGTTAATTCAAAGTTATTTAAAGTCGATTTTTGCTGCCACTGGGTCAGTGTCAGAGGACGTTATGATGACAGCATGGAACAGCCTGTTCGGACATTTTCCCAGGACAGAATTTAAAGTGAGTGATTTGTTTGAGTGTTCAAAGACAGCAGGATGAGATGTGTCATCAGACAACACGACAGGACAAGAGCAACAGAAAGATAAGATGACCAATGAGAGTTTGCCAACAGCGACAAACCATGAAACTCCTTCTGAGGTATTTTAGTCTAATGGCTCCAAATCTAAGGGTCAGACTCCTCTGAGGGACATAACATTAATCTGAGGGGAAATGAGCAAATTAATACAAATTAACAGAAGACAAAGAATGCTTTATTTGCTTTTTGAAACACAGTGGGTACTTTAACATGTTTTTGCCGCCAACAGCTGCTTGAATGGGAGAAACTGAATAGAGCTCATTAGCTCCTAAAAAACTGTTTTAAATCAGTGATTCTCAACGGTTCTAGTCTCAGGACTCACCGCCAACACTGGCAAAAAATTGCCCCCCAATTTTTCGGATATTTTTCAACTGGAATCAGAATTCAACAGAATTATTTAATGAAAAATTGTGCTGTTTGGACCTTAGACGATAGATAACATGTGACAGAACAAAGAAACCAACAATGAAACATGAAACAGAAAGGGCTATTGGGTCTAGACACACCAGTTGAGAACCACAAGTAAATTGTGCATAACAACAACAACAAAAAACAAGACAAAAGAAACCAAGGAAATCATGACAGGACAGCAACTAGATCAAGACTCACAGAACATGGAACAACATGCTACAAAGATAATTTAACACACACAAACAAGAGTGATCAAAAGCACAATGAGAATAGTTTTTAATAAAAGTAAAATAAAGGAGGCTATAAAGGTTTCATAAAAGGTATAGAAACAGGAGAAAGGAGTAATAATTCCATTCAAGCTGTTTTATGAGATTGAATTCACACGAGAGGCCATCCACCCCCCCTCCCCTCCTCTGTAGTAATGTTGTTTTTTCATCAGGTCAATGAGAAAAGACTGGTTACCAATTTAAAAAAAAATGATGTTTCCCAAATAGTGAAGCAGAGAGGCTCCTGTTTAAGTAGATGTTCTTGGATGAGCGGTATTATTCTTAAACATTGTAAATGTTTATTATAAAAGTGTCTGTTTTAATAGAACATTTCATCCTCCTCATTGCTTCATGTGTGTCTGCTGTGCTTCACCATGTGCACACATTAAAGGGCATTGTGTCCTTTACTCACACATGGCATGAAGATGTTTCTTTTTACGTCTCTTACATAACCAAACATGCTGTTTGTTAAACCCCACTGCTGTAATACCTGAGGGGTACTACGTTTAAAACATGTGTTGTTGTTTTAGTAGATACGAGAAGAGAACATACTGCAGGAATCTTTAAAGAGATGGACTCGTCAGACAACAGTCGGCTTTTAAGACTTTTCTGAAGTGAAAGCTGCCAATGCAGTCGAGCTGAAACTCCCTTGTGTTGAACAACAGCTCAAATACTTGGGAGCGGCCATCTTCATTTTCTCCTTATAGAAAAGATGACTATAGGTGACACCTGTGTGGACTGACGTCTTAGGTTAGTGTCCACCTTTGATATTTGAGCCCACAGATGTTCAGAAGGCCTGAGGCTGAAACCTGCCGCTCAGAGTCGGAACCGCAAACCACACAAGAACCCAATCCCTACTTGTCCCCTCTTTGGTTAAACTTTAACCCTGACATGAGACTAATCCAGACTTTAATCCTCACCCTCAAGCCAAACTCCCAACACCCTACACTATGAGGCCTGAGAGGAGATGATGAGTCCCCTCTGTCTTTACTATCCTTAAAAATCATCAAAATGCCAATTTATGACTAGACAAGACAAAATAGCTCACATTGTTGACAGAGCATTTTTCAGATTAGCAGCTGGGTTATCGACTGATGGATTTCGGTCCAGTGTGAAAAGTCTCTCAAACCATGAAGAACTGTTTACATCCGAGGCCGCTTTGTTTACAATGTGAATGCTGTGTCAAAGAGCTCGAAGTTTACTCGAGACAAGAAATCAAAATCACACTCTTTCATTGGCGTGACGGTAAGCAGACACGGTGAAGTCCAGCATAAATAACGTGTGATTTGTCACAGTGGATAATTCACTTGAACGCCACGATAGAAAGTGTGCTGGTGCCAAGTGTAGTGTTCATGTAGCACTTTGAGGCTTTGACATCTGAGAATGCTGTGTGTACTGTGTGCTGCTGTAAAAGAACGATAGAGGGGATGCAGGGGCGGATCTGGACTTTTTGAACAGGGTGGCCCAACTGATTCATGCAGGGGCGGCATGAAGTCACACACACACACACACACACACACACACACACACACACACACACACACACACACACACACACACACACACACACACACACACACACACACACACACACACACACACACACACACACACACACACACACACACACACACACACACACACTTATTTAAAGGCAAGTGGCAAATCAGTTGCTGGTGGACCTATAGAAGCTTATATTTGTAGCTCCGCCCACCACTCTGTTAGTTTAGAACTGAAGAAGCCTTTTGGAGTTTAAAACGTCCTCAAGTTCTTCAACCAAAGCCAGCTAAATAGATCAAGCTTTGATTTATTCACCTTTTCTTTAATCTTATGTACTCTACTGACATTAAAGTTGGTAGTTAGAGATGATATGTTAGTAGTAGTAGCAGCTGCCTCTGCCATCACTGTGTGAATGTGCTGCGAATGTGACCTGCATAAAAAGCATTGAGTAGTTAGAAGAATAGAAAAGCGCAATTTTATCATTGAATGTATCTCAGTGATGTAATATTGCTGTGTTTTACCTTTTAAAAGCAACACAACAGAGCAGCGACATAAAGCTGATTTCTTTAAGATGGTTCATATTGAAGGCATGTCGCACAGGGAAACAGCAGTCTGAAAAGCTCTCATGTTAGAAATACTGAGGCAGAACATCGGGCAAACTTGTTTCACCATTAAGCCAACAGTGGAGGTAGTAAGAGAGGTAACACAGTGTCTTTGTAAACAGCCGAGCGGACAGGATGGAAAAGTGCTGTTTGTCTGTAAATTAAATGTCACTGGCATCTGTAAAACCTTCATGTTGTGTAATATCACACACTGGAGCACCAGTATGAGGGAACTGTTTGCTCCTGAGAAAAAGTGCAAATGGCAGAGCTCAGTTTTTGTTCTGTTAGAGAATCTCTGCGTTAAAGGGCTATTTGAAGTCAGGATGGTGGACGGGGTTTTTATAGTATAAATGCAGCTGTGTAGTTCAAATCAGGAGATGGGGAAAACAAATCCACACAAATGTTCCTTGAGTAATTAATAGCATGACTTTGTGGCACCTCTGTGTGTGGAAGGACAGCAGTGGTTAGTCTGTTTACCTCTAATAACCATGATAAGACGCGACTGTTGACTCTCTCTGCACTCAAAAGGTACATTGCATGACACGCAAGAGAACATCATGCCAAGGCAAATGAAGCTCTAATGGCAAATTCAAATAACTGCATTCATCCAAATGTATGAATGTGGTAAACGATACCGACGTGCCACGAGATATAAATTCTAAACAAAGACAATAGCATGACAGACGAAGTAATGCAACTTTTTTCTGATGTAGAGTTGCACCATGCCTGATCCTCAAGGAACTGACATTTAGAGCACCGCGGTTATCCTAAGAGGAAACGTTTGTTTTTTTGGAGATTTAGTTCTCAGGAATTTTCATGCCCAGACAACTCTTCAGCAGGATCATCATTTAGGTGAGTTAGTCATTCTTTGAACCAAAAACTGTCTGATAATATTCCAAACTCTGCAGCAGCTGTTTCACTAATATCTCACGTCTATATTAATACCAAAGTACTTGTGCTTACCAGGAACACAGTTTATACATTACTCTGCCAATAAGCATCAACCTCGATGATATTTGGATGAAATGTGATCACTTCTTTGATCAAATGACAAAGTGAATCATACCAAAAGCAGTAATACATTTTGTACTTTAAATAGTGGACAGCACACTGTAAAACCTTAAACCATCAGCAAATGTTTGAATTTATTTTCTACTCAAAAATATCCTACACTTAATATTATAGCTATATTCATCTGAAAGCTCCAGATAAACATCTTATTTCAAGCAGAAAAAAAGGCCTGAATTGCTAGTAATGAGTAAACATAGGTGCCAATGCAGCAAGAAAAATGTACTTTAGTTACTTCAAATAAGAATCTAATTCTAAGAAATGTAACAAATAGATTTTGCTTGCTGCATTGGCCAATTTTTAAAAATAAATAATAACGAGCTATTCAGGCTTTATTTACTTTTGCTTGAATATTGAAATACAATGGGGGGTTTTACTCGTCAGGTGAATGTGACCTATATTAAGTGTAATGTGATGTTTTTAACCAGAAATTAGACAAATACACGTTCTCACTTATGAGTTTTTACACTGAAGAGAGATTCTTTGTCTTGTGTTAGCTATATATTAAGAATGCATTAAAGGTGATTTCATAATATATTTTTTTACACTCATTAGTTGGTAATTGATTCTTAGACATGACTGTTCTATTTCTATTTTATCCGCATCTCTCTGCATACCTGAAATACACACATGCACAAATGGGACCTGTGGACATGCATTAATGGAGACATGTGAGACATGTCGGAGTGAGGGGCTGCATATGAAAGAGCGCCAGCGAGCAGTTGGGGGTTCAGTGCTTTGCTCAAGGGCACCTCGGCTTCTCTCCAGCAACCAGACCAACTTCCATTCTTTGGTCTGTACCGGGACTTGAATGGGCAACCCTCCGGCTCCCAACCACAGTCCCTACAGACTGAGCTACTGAGACAACAGCCAGTCTGCAGTTACTTGAATGTCTAAGTACATGATCATTTTCACATGCAAAGCAGTGCTTGAGCTAAAGGTGAAGCTATCTATGTACGTAAGGTGAATGTGAACTCAGGTTATCCCTCTTGCTGGTTGAAGTTACATCACCATCACTTTTTAACTCTTGGTTGTTTAACTAGGTTATATATCTTATATCTGGATGAAGGATTAATCATCAAATCATGATCTCTAGTAGTCAGAGAAACAATCTGATCTATTGTCAGCAGCGGCTCGGCAGGTATCCTCTCCTATGCCTCATCCTGTGTCTGTAAAAAGCACTCTGACCCGACACATTGACCTTTCTAAAAGCTGTGCCAGGAGGGTGATGAAACAAACTAATATGGACACGAAGACCTGACCCTGCAGGTGACTCTGAGCTTAGCATGAACCGAAATAAAGCTACACATCAATCCGAGTTACGACACAATGGCTTTGTGTAACTGAACTAGTCTTCCACTAAAATTAAATCAATGAAGTCAATCTAAATACAACTGAGCAGATTAGTAACTGCCAATACAGCTCAGCCCAGCTGCCAAATGAAGTGAGATGAGAGAGACTGAAAGACAAACACATTGCAACTTAAAATTGAAAGTCTGATTTGTGCTTATGATTCAACCTAATGATGAAATGATTCACTCAGGCGTGACACAAAGCTTGATGTGTATCGACTTGATCAGATGATAAAAGTTGTTTTCTTCTAAAAGTATTGAAGTGCTGATTTAGATTGTGATTAGTTCATTCCTCCTTGTGTTACTGTCGTTCGTGTTGTCCACACTTCCTTGCCGTTGACGTGGAGGTCGGAGCAGGCCTTGCATGAATGAGGACGGCGGTGGTTGTGGGAAAACATAGTCTGATGGTGGTGGCTGGGCGTCGGGCGGTGGTTCAGGGACGACACAGTCCGAAGGTTGGTGGCTGGGCGTCTGGCGGTGGTTGTGGGACGACACAGTCTGATGGTGGTGGCTGGGCGTCTGGCGGTGGTTCAGGGATGACACAGTCCGAAGGTGGTGGCTGGGCGTCGGGCGGTGGTTGTGGGACGACACAGTCCGATTGTGGTGGCTGGGCGTCTGGCGGTGGTTGTGGGACGACACAGTCTGATTGTGGTGGCTGGGCGTCGGGCGGTGGTTGTGGGACGACACAGTCCGATGGTGGTGGCTGGGCGTCGGGCGGTGGTTGTGGGACGACACAGTCCGATGGTGGTGGCTGGGCGTCGGGCGGTGGTTGTGGGACGACACAGTCTGATTGTGGTGGCTGGGCGTCTGGCGGTGGTTGTGGGACGACACAGTGTGATTGTGGTGGCTGGGCGTCGGGCGGTGGTTGTGGGACGACACAGTCTGATGGTGGTGGCTGGGCGTCGGGCGCTGGTTCAGGGACGACACAGTCCGATGGTGGTGGCTGGGCGTCGGGCACTGGTTCAGGGACGACACAGTCTGATGGTGGTGGCTGGGCGTCGGGCGGTGGTTGTGGGACGACACAGTCCGATGGTGAAGGACGGGCGTCTGACGGTGGTAGTATTGCCAGATGAACTCGCTGAAGGTTAGGGAAGCTTCGTCGTTTAACCTGTTATTCAATTTGTTCTACTGTCTACTTAATATAAAAGCTGGTTTTGGTTTTATTTTTATTCTTTAAGTTTATTTTAGTGTTGTCTGGCTTTGCTGTGTATTTTGTCTTCTTATGCACAATTTGATCTGGACTAGCTGGTGGGCTAGTTTAACCTGTTTCAATTGAATTGTTTTGACGTACCAAGTGCACCATCGGGCAGTATGTAAATTCAAAGATGTTTTCAGACAACCAACTAACATCCTCCTCAACGTGACTGAGAATTAGAGGCAACATTCACAAGCTGAGTGCTGCTGAGAGGCAAATGACTTTTCCAAGAACCGTGAAATTACAGCAAACCATTTGATCATCGGATTGAATTTCCCTTTCAACTTTATTTGCCGAACCAAAATTAGCCAACCAAATCTTCATCCAAATAACAGACAGGAGATAATGAATCACCAGGCATGTGATGCTCTCTGCTGTCAGAGATCAAACAGATGAGCAGTTTCTTTCAGGAAGCAGTCATCTGTGCAATCATCATTATGTTATCATTGCAAAAGCAATGTGTACCCTAACAAAACTGAACTTAAAAGACATGTCAGTCCTTAAAGAGTAAAGTACCTTCTCAGGTATTGACTGATTGAATGATAAGGTTCAGGTCAGGATTTGTGTCCCGGATTTGGAGATTAAAGGTATGATAGCCAGGTATCTGAAGATAAAGTGCTTACTTGCTGCTTCACCATCTGAGTGGAGAAGCTTTTATTTACAGGAGCCTAAAACAAAAGCAAAGACTATCTGAGACAACAGAAATTAATCTGATATATGGGAGGTAAAAATGATGTTGAGGTACAACATTAGAGGACACTGTTGACTTCACTTAGAAACAAATACTGTAGATGCTACTTGTAAATGTTAAAGCTGACTTTGGACACCTACAACCTTTTCCTTTTATAATGTTTGACAATGTGCAGATATTTGGGACATGTACCTTGGTTATGGGTTGTTTAAATCCAAAGTGCCAGAGTTAGAGAGTAATGCCTTCCATAAAAAATGAGAAGACTGACACCCTCTCAAATCAGGGTTATAGTGACAGACTAAGATTTTGCAAAGACGGGGGGATCTTGCAGGGTCAATGAGTGCAACTTAATTCCTTCTGAGATTACTTCCGAGCATGCACCTGATGGAAATTTAGAACTTCAACTTTTGTGAAGAAATATACCTAGTTAATATTAGGAGGAATTTAAAAACTAATTTTGGGTAATAAAATTACTTTGCCAACCTAGATTTGTAATTTTATTAGATTTGGTTTTGTAATGGAGGACAAAAAATTTTATTCAATAATTTGACTATACTTGCCAGATTCTTTAAAATTAAATTATTTAAACTTACCCCCTGATCGAGTTGACTGAAAAGTCATTAGATGTAACGCCAGCATGACCACATGTTTTTAACCACTGGCAGTCTGTAACAAACATTAATAAGAGTTTTGATCTTAATGGAAGGGTAACTTGGGTAAACCATTGACTAAAGTGACAACTTGAAGGAACACAATTATTTGTAAAGGTATTGTAACAGTAGCCGTAAGTCAGAAGCGAGGTTAGTGATTTTATCTTAAAGTAGCAATATCCAAGTTTGCCAACGATAGCTAACACTGACCCCCATCAGCTACGAGTAAACCAGACCAAGTCAGGCTGTAACACCAAATGAGAAAAGATGTGTTACACAGTTGATAGATGTAATGCTTTTCTGCAAGGGGATAGATGAAGCCAACTATATATCCTGTCAATATGTAAATACATCAAACACTATGAATACTCACCGCTAAGCTAACGTTTGTAGCATTCATTGAAGGAAATTTAAAAAACTAAATTTATCAGCTCATCAGTGTGACAATGATTTTATCCATCTTCCCGCCATGGGATACACAGACAGCAAAAGAAAAAGAATTAAGGCTCTCAGTCAGATGACACATTTCACCAGAAAACAGATCCTAATCATAATCATTTTGAATTATTTCTCCCGAAGCTTAGAAATGACATCTTGTCTTGTAAACGCTGGTAGAAATTTGGTTCAGTTCATTCTTTTATCTGTACGGAGAATCTTGTGCGCTGCATGTGACCTATTGTGTTGACAACTCTTTAATTCCTTTCCTAATGTTTTTGCTAGTAGACAAATGGTTGGAGCAACCTTCCTGGGGGTCTCGGGGGGGGGGTCCTCCCACTCTTTATGCAGTAGATATGAGCTGAGTTTACTTTGCTCCATATCTGTATTGCGAAAATAAAAAATAAAAATAATTATGCACTCTTTAGTAAAAGCAGGAACAATGAAGGTCCCATATCTTGATTTTTGGAGTAAAATGGGGCCGTCTTTTCTTCATAGAGGACAGCACTACTCAGAATTTGTTTTGCAAGCAGGTTTGTCAAGCTCTAGCCTTAAGCTTGATTTATACCTGTGCATTGAATCTACATAGTGCCTTTACTCAGCCTACACAAGTGCCTTGGTCAGCTGTTGTGAGCATCTCAACATTTGTGCTAGTGAAGAAGTACAAAACTAAAATGGTGTTGGGTTTCTGTGCTGTTGTGTTAGGCTGATCCTGGTCGCCCGGTGCACTTCAAATAGTGCCAACAGAAACTGAGCTATCATGCTGGATTTGGAGCTAATAACTGTTCTATTGCAATGCACAACAATAAACACAAGACATCCATAGACATTGAGACTGCCAAATACCTTTCATATTTAGCTATTACAGCCTGCTCTTGAAACCAACAGGCAATTGCAGCTAGCTATAAACCAGGGCTGTCAGCATTGGGGCTCAGTTAAAATAAATCCCAGACAGTTCAGTTGACGAGCCAAAAGTAATATCTACCTTGTGACATCAAACATTTTCATTCTGTACCGTTGCCTTTAGCTGTTTTCATTAACTTATTGATCCGAAACAAGTTATTTTTTCGCACTTTACTTAATGTCATTAACTTCGATCTACCTGAAGTTCCTTATTTCATTTCAGGATAAAAGCAGATATGTATCCAAACAGGGAGTACAATACTGTTGACATGCAAAATGATGGAATCACAGTCAATAAAAAAGTGATTAATCATATTTAACTATTGAAATTTAGTAATTAATCACTATTGAAATGATCGT
Source organism: Labrus bergylta (assembly GCF_963930695.1). NCBI lineage: Eukaryota > Metazoa > Chordata > Actinopteri > Labriformes > Labridae > Labrus > Labrus bergylta. Next base: position 15,897,430 of record NC_089217.1, on the reverse strand, counting down.
TTGACAGCCCTTCTTCAAATTAATGTCTATAATGGTGTCCTCTTTGGTTTTTGTACAATAGTATCAAGTGAACCAATCAAATTATCTCAGCCACAGGTGCTTGAACATTTAGTTGCATTTCTAGCACGATGCAAATCAAGCTACAGAAAAGCATTGCCCATGTTTTAATTGTCTCCTACTTAGGTGTTGTTCTCCTCACTATTAACCTAATGAAAAACTCTACAGTGAGTCTGGAGCTTTTTGGGGATCTTAAGAGTTTTGGGGCTACAGGGCAGTTATCCACTTTGCCCGGGTTGGTAATCCAGCCCTTGCTCTGGGAGCATTAATCCAGAGAATACTACCATGCTCGAACATAGACACACAATGAATCAAGGTTAAAGCCAATGTTGAGCCCTGCAGACTATTCCTGTGTCTGTGATTCTATTAGGCTTGGCACTGGATTAGCTTCCCTGATCTCTATGGCTGATTTGGGCTTGTTATTATCACCCATTACTACTCAGTCTCTCTTACTCACACACCACCTGTGCTAGTACTCCATTCACCCTGTTTATTTCAGAGATTGAGATAATACAACCTAAAAATGTATTCATTTTTTCTTTCTCTGCCTGAGGCTTCAGGTCAAATCTGTAAAGGAGTTGTTAATGTCAGTGATGGTCATAGCGAACCCCAGCCATACAATTTATTTATGTTCAGCCTTAACCCTTATTTTGGACATGAATGTATAAGCTGTTTCCTTTTGTGTCATTTTCAATTCAAATACTTTAAGTTGCGAGATCTCCATTTCCGCCAAGTGAGTACCAAAATAAAAGACCCCTCGTATTAAAATGGCACAAACCAAATAAAAGCCAGCAGGAAGTGGTTACCTTAAGAGATCGTTTTTAAGTCATTTACAACGGTTTGAAGCAAAAGTCAACTAGAATAAAACTTAACCAAACAAACTTTCCAGGCAAGAATTCACATAGAATGGTTTGAGGCCGTGAATAGCTCCATGACTTGGCAATCATTTGCTCTCTCGCTATCTGCTCCAAGTCAAGCCACAATTCACAAAAGCATGATGCACTTATGATTTTGACGCTCAAACACACACATCACGTTTTGCCTCTCGGTGCAGTTTGCTTGTGTTTTGTTTTTGATTGTCTATATAAATGATCTCCACTCTCCGCTGCTTATTGTTTGCTGTGCAACTGCTCCAGTTTTAACACGTGTGTATAAAGGATGTGCATATGTGCCGAGACTGATCTTGGTGATAATTAAAGTAACACATTTTCAGAGGTGGAAATGATGATGATCACTGGAAATTGTGCATGTGACATTCCATATTTATTCTGCAGTGAGTTACGGGTTAGATTAACTGCATATGGCTATTTGCGGTGTTTGTCAGTTAAACGTCTTGCAGGGTGGCTATTCTGCATAGTTTTGGGCCAATTTGTCTAAAATGACTGTAAGTATGGCTGATTGAAACACTGGGCAATCATTCTGTAAATCAGGCCCTTAAAGCTGTGAGATAAAAGGCTAAATGACAGCCATATGTCTGAAGTGGAGAAACACTACCTTCTACTCTTACAGATGTTTAACACATCGGCCAGTCCTGCTGTGTCTGTCTGTCTGTCTGTCTGGCCTGCTGTGTGGGGAGAAATGGAAAGAAGCTGTCTTGTTCTACGTCTTCCTCTGTCTTTCAAACGAGGACTAAACAGGCGTGTGTCAACACTGCAGCACTTGTTTATTCAATGGACTGTGGGAGGGTTAGGAGTTGAGATCGCTTTGCCACCCAAACACTTCAGCAGCTGGTTTCATTCATTTGATCATTTCTCTGTGTCAAGTGTCAAGGCTCAGATAAACAGGAACATGTTTCAGTGGCATAGTATGTATGTGCTTCCTGCACACTGTGGCCACTTAGTGGTTTGTGGTAACACACTCCTGCATGTTCTCTTTACATTAAATCTGAACTTGGGCACACTCAGTGAGACCCAACATGACACACATCTTTTGGGAATGTCAAAGTCAATATATTGGTCACTCTGAAGATTTAAACAATATAAACAGTCATATAAAATCCCAATTGGACTTTGGTGGCGCCTACAGAGTCTGACATAAATAGGTGAGTCCCATCACATGGGCAGAAAGACGACACATATTTTATCAAAAAGCTGCATTACAAACTGGGAAAGTAGAAAAAGGAGCTCAAAGATAGAATTCACAAATTCTTTAGCGAGGTGCATGGTAGGAAATGTATCATTTTGTGTTCATTGGTTAAGGGATACTTGGAAATAAATAATCAGTTGCATCAAAAAGAAGCATGGATTTGGATTAAATGGATTAATATTGTAATCTGTCTCAGCCCGTGTTTGATTATTTCTACTAAGTTTTATATTTTTAATATGGTCCTATGGAGTGTGACTAGCTTTACGAAGTCATGTAAGGAATTGCAAATAGCTTTATATATTACGACCTCCGCTGCTGCTCATTTTTCATTCTCATTTCAAATCTATCTTTTTAAATGTGAAACACGTGTCTGTCAACCTGCAGCAAAGTAGATCAGAAGATCTCCGCTTGAAACCAATTTCTCGGGTGTGTTATGGTTACTTTCCACAGACAGAGCCAATTAATTTCACAAGGGTAAATTCCAAAGTCTTCCAAATAGCATTAAAGGTGCCCTGTGGAGTTTTCTGATTACATCCAGTAGTTCTCAGCAAAGCATGTTTTGTGTATCCTTGAGGCCCTGCAAACATGTTGGATCAGTTTCCATCCTCGTTAAATATTTCCAAATTGAATTGTCTCTTGTATACGTATTGTGTATCGGTCAGGATGTTGTTTACATTTATGTTTACTGGACTGCAGAATTGGATCTTTCCGCACTTTGCTGCCATGTTGCAACACTTTTTGGCATGCTGTAGATCAGTGGAATATCCTGAGAAAGCACTGACAGGAAGGTATTTTTTTGTGCATATTTGTCAAGCACTACAAAAGGTTAAAAAATATCCACAAGAGCAACTTTATGTTACCGTTCTGGTGGACTTTAATCGTTCCCACTTTTACTGACCAGCAGGTGTTGAATGCATTACATGGATATTAAAGCTTCAAAGTTTCAATTTTCATTTATGTTACATTAACATTTTGAGCCACTACCTATTTTAAATTTTGATTTATTTTCCTCAATTTTTGACAGGAAATTGTAGGATTTGATTTTACTTACATTTTAAAATGTTAGTCCTGCGTATTTTCACTTTTTGACCTGAGTCAGTTTGTACCTGTCATGGGTTTCAGCATGATTTTGCAAGGTGGTCTCTCCTGCAGAAAGTCAGTTGTCCTTTGTATTGTGTTCTGGATCAAACTGTACTTGATGGTTGATCTTTATTGTGGGATTAGCTGATGGAAATACTCGAAAATCAGGAATTTCAAAAGCCTCCATATATAAAGAAAATAATACCAATGACCTAAAACATTTGTTGTAAGAAGTAGCATGGACACTGGTTTAGAAAAGTTCTGCATCTGCGACCGATTCCTTTGGCTCTCATTGGTTGCCTTTGTAGCGTTTAGCATTGTGTAATTAGATGTGTGCACTGGGAGTAGATCATAATGACATTTTACTCATTAGAAATGGTCTCTCTCCATGGTATGTAAGACTTGCTGTAAGGTGTGTGTTCTCATTTGTTTTCTCAGTCAGGTGAAGGAATGTGTACCTGTAGATATGTACATATGTATGTACATAAGAATGTACATGTTCCTACATACCAGACTCAATTAAAAACACAGCCCTTTGACCTTTACCTGTTAATCTTCCCTTCACACCACTACCTTCAATCACAAAGCTAACAAGCACTTTGAACATTTCTCTCCTCTTCAAAACCCACACATGCAGATGCCACACAAAAACATGGTAACTTCTGGAGCCACTCTCAGGCACAGATTAGCTTTCTCTGGTGATAATCACCGTGACTGCAGATGACTCACCTGGCAGGAGACAGCCAAACGTTCAGAAGATAATTCACTGTTATGATTGGAATTCTGCCCTTCCCTTCACTTCCCTTAACACCCCGGGGCTGAAAAGCTAGCGAGGTGGGAGGTGGGGGAAGACACGTCGGATAAGCTAACTGTCTTAGAGCCTAAATCACAAAGTGCAGCTAATGTTTACCGTTGGCTAAAAAAAAAAAGGTGTGTTTAGCAAATTGTTGCATAATTTAGAGAACTATAAACTTGAATATGGCTTAACATATCGAAAAGGAAGAGTTAGACATTTGGTGAAAAGGTAATTCAGTCAAATGAGAATATCAAAAGCTCTTCTATCTGTAAACTACACTTAAAGCTATTGCTAACAGCTACTTTGCTGGAAACATTGGGAACTTCTGTCCATGTAGTGTACCTCCAATGCTCAATGATAAAAATGCTGCTACCTGTTCAGTTCTTTTAAGAAAAAAAAACAGTGTCTAATTGTTGTTTTGTGCTCTTAAAAGAGATTGTTCTTAGCTAGCTGAAGTGATGCCTTGCAACGAGTGAAGGTAAAGTGGCAACCAGCAGGGACACCAAAAGTGTTCTTTTGCTTTGCTTTGCTTTAGTGCTCTTGATGGATCAATGTTGGGTCTTTGTAGACGATATAGCAAAGAGTGAGGTCTTTCACCTGATGTTTTGTGAAGTGTCTTGAGATAACATTTGTTAGGAATTGGTGCTATACAAATAGAGATGGATTGATTGATTGAAGTGACGGAAAAGGGCAAGCTTCTTAATACTGCTTCATATCTAAGACGTAGACTTAAAACTGGAATTAACATCCTCATGCCCTCATTTATTGTCTTAAATGTGACATTCCTGGCCGTTTAAGGAAAGGAGACTAAGGGATGTTTTAGCGAGATGATTTTGAATTGGAAATTGGGATATAAAGGACCTAAGGAGAGGCAGATTAAAGTGTGCGCAGCACTGGAATCCAAAACAAATTTTCCCAAAAGGACAGTAAAGTGTACACGCAGGGTATAGTCTGTTATGGTATGCTATCGTGTCTCACAGCAGTAATGGTGCATTTTTGCAATGTTAAGCTCACGTTGAAGGATTCCTGGCATGTCCCAAAAGTGTTCCCACAATGATTTTTTTTTATTTCGGAGTGATTCCCCTCCATCTCCCAAAACAGACCGCATTGTGGGGAGTTTCAGATTAAAACATCTGGATAGATAGTTGCAATCAGTCAATGTCATGCCTCTATTCTCCTATCGCTCTTCTTTATTTTATTGGATTTTGCATGAACATTAGACGCAATTATTATTTTTTTTGTCTTTCTTTAAAGCACGTTTCTCTCTCTCTCTCTCTCTCTCTCTCTCTCTCTCTCTCTCTCTCTCTCTCTCTCTCTGGAGGGGAATCACTTATAAATAGCCATGATGAGAAAAAAATTGTTGTGGCTCAGTGGTGTATCTTTATATTCTCAATCTGATGTTGGGTATGACTTCAGCTGGTAATCTGTGTTAGACTTTGATCACTTGACGCAGTAAAATGAAAGTCCAATATGTAGAAATCACTTGTGTCACATTTTGTTTTCATGCCAAATGCATTTCTCAGTTTGGACTAAAGTAGTTTACAATGTTTCAGGGCTACTGGGCGGACACAGTCGGTGGTCCAGACTTGATTTCAGTCCAGTATGATTTCATAATATTAATTTTAAGTGAAAAATTTAAAGTGTAAATACTTGTCCTTTACTATGGTACTGGAAGTTACCCTTGTCTCTGCTACATTATAGTTCCTGTCCTGTCGGTATCATCTGTGTAATTGATTTAAGTTTGTACTGTAGTTGTAATAGAAACTTGACAAACAGTTAACCAGAGTTGACACAAACATGTTATTACTGTGTGACTTTAATAACTGTTTTTGTTTTCATTCCTTTTTGCTGCTCAGACACCTCAAGTGCTTAATTGTTCAGTAAATCTGCAAAATGATCAATGGCAGGTGATTCCTTTGTGTGTGCCTCTACAGAGCAGCAATAAAAGCAGAAAGAGCATCAGGAGGATGATGACAAACTACTATAATCCTCTTATTGTAAGGATGAAGTTTAAACGTTGCATGTCTTGCCCTGATACTAAAAAGTGTTCCATTTTTCTCAATTTGACTTTGTTCTCCTTATTTTCACTTTATTCTAGAAATTGTAATGAATAAAATAACTAGCTCCTTTCTTCTAATGTTTTCCTTTTAAGCTGCTCATGCTATTCAACTATTTGCATTGTGTGAAATACTTAAATAACGGGTATGGGTCCTAAAGAACAGATTTTACAGATTTGTGAAGGATAATAATTTAGGCACACTAGACTGTTGATTTTTTTAGGGAAATGCTACATTTTTTTCGGCCTTGTTGCTCTACAAAATTAGGCTTAAAATATTTAATTTTTGCTTTGCTTTTTGCATATCTTAATTTAATCTCTGCAAGTTTTAGACTGCAATGTTTTAGCGGAAATGGAGATTACTTGGAGGTATAATCAGCCTTAAAATCACAACTTCTAGACGTCAGGGGAAGTCTGGCGGTTACATCACATGCACCAGTGTTTCCAACTCATACTGACGACGTTTAAATAAGATTACTGGTGTTTTGAAATATTTGAAGTCATGTCACATTTTGTAATAAAGCACATTTAACAACAGCAGCAGCTGACCGAAAATGTGCACAATGCATTAAAGCAAAATATACAGGAGTTCATAACATACACAAGAACAAAGAAATACAAATAAAGAAAGCAACAAAGAAAGCCTGAGAGAAACGGCCTATTCAGGACCAGAGGACTCAAACGCTGAAGTATGAAAATACGTTTTGAGGCGTGACAGAGGGGGCAGACCTGATGGAATGGGGGGAGGATGTATACACAGTTTAGGGGCTTTGACTACAAAAGCAAAATCACCTTTGAGCTTTATCCATGAGCGGGGGACAGCCAGGAGGCCCATGTCGAACGATCTAAGGAGCCTCGATGAAGTGTACGGGGCTTAAGGAGGTCGGTAATGTACAGGGGGGCCAAACAAGTCAGAGCTTTAAAAACAAACAGTGCAACCTTAAAATCAATTCTGAAGTGTATTGGGAGACCAACAAAGGGATTCTTGGACATGATGTAATTTCACTTGATTTTCCATCATCACATCAAGTGATCCTCGAGTGTGGAGGCTTATTGATGATGACGCATATCACAACAAACATCCTAAACTAAGACTGCATGACAGAGTCGACAGCTGCAGAGAAATATTAAAAGAAGGCATGAGAAGCTTCGGTTTTGACACAAGCGTTGCACCTCAGTCTTTGTCAGAGGGGGCAGAAGGCGGGACAGACGGACAGCAGACCCCTCTATAGAACAGTATTATAGCCTTACCTAGTACTCCCCCCCTCCCCTACACCACCACCACCAGCACCAGCACAGCAGTGGGCAGAGCCTGGTGAAACACATATAGCCGTGTATAGCTGAGCTTTAATTAAAGCACAGTCGGAACCAGTTTGTCTAATCAGATGGCTCAAAGCGTCTGTTATGTAAGTGAGTCAGTAGCGCAGCTGATCATTCAGAGCCAACGGCATCAACCTGCAAACGTGCGCTATAAACAGGCTTGTGAGGGTTTGTGTCTAAATCACAAGCCAATTTCAAATTTGTGTCAAAAGTTCAACTCAAGTAACATTCAGTGTTTGTTTTCAGTGCAGGGATTAAGAAGATCTCTGCACATTAGCTGATGCATTCACTCTTTACAGTTCACTTCTCCGCTCATTCGAGGGCTAACGAGTTTGGATGACTCAACGAGCAGAGATTCTGAACGCCAATGAATCGGCACGACAGAACTCCGATTCTTTTGCTCCACTTGCAATGGGGAATCTAATTAGGTAAGAGCAGGTGTCCTTACACTTCATCCTGGCAGCCAAAAATTGATTTAAATCACTTGGCTTTCACTCAAGGATCAGAACAAGACCTGATGAGTTCTTTCTTAAGCCGTACGGATCAGAAGTTATTGAGGGATTCATCTGTTGTCCCAAGTATCACTGGAGCCAAGCCACCATTGTTTTGCTGGTTGAAAACACTGCCGTCAGGAGTTTAAGTAAATGTCAGGTTTGTTTGTCTGGGAGTGGATGATCACATGATACTCATTTGGTGCTCCGATAACCGGATGAAAATGCAGCGTTCATAATGTCGACCGTAATGCCTCGTTATTAATTACCATTAGGCAATTTAGATTGTCGTCTAAGAGACTCAAATACTGGGTCAAACGTGCAAAAAGATTCCCCCCCCCCCTTCCTCCCAAGCTGTGCTGTTTAACAGCAGTTGGCTCGCCTTGGTAAGCATTACTGCCAATAGATTACAAAGCTGGCGTCCCACTTACTATCACGGTTAGACAGTGATTTGCTGGCCGACGTCGTTTTCATCCCAACTTCTTCAATAACTTCTTCTATTCTTATTCTCCCCTTAGCCTCTTGTTCCCTCCCTACCAAACTCTTGATTTCTGTTGCTTTCAGCTTCTTTCTTCTACCTCCAGATTCTCCTACTACTCTCTCTGCTTTCCCTTCTTTATCATCTTTTCCTTACTGATTTCTCCACATTTTCTCTCTGCTTCATTATGTTTGGTAGAAATGTTATGGCCCCTGACTGACAAAGACACTTTTTGTACTGTTAAAGAACTTTGGTAGACAGAAGAACATATGCCTGCCTGGTGTAAGGGGAAATGTGAAGTGTGACCTTCTTCAGATGATCGTTTTTGAAAAATAATGGCCACACCCATATACATATATATACATCGATGTCTGCACTAATATGCTGAAAGGCACAGTGATGGCAGGTGTGGTAAAACATTCAAAACACCCAAAGATGAAAATAGGACCCCAAGAGAATCGCAAGGAAAACATAACAGAAAAATATTGCCATAAAATGAATTAACAGTATTAATATTATTTGTAAACACATCTTTATGAATATATATAAAAAAACATCTAAACATTGTGAACACCTTACATTAAAATAGATGTGCTGTTGATGTGTGATCTTTGAATGCTGTTTTGTTTTGGGTTTGTCTTTGACTGTGATCCTCTATTTTTATTTATTTTACAGAATACTACTTACACAGGAGAGGTTCAGAAAAAAAATACCAAGTACTGCTTCTTCCACATGGGTCGCAGAGATCGACAGAGTATTGAAACTCCACCCACATGTTGAACTATGAGGATGTGGCTTTGAGTTATGTTGTTTTTAGGGCTGTCAGCATTAAAGTTAACTAATCACGGTTAACATCAATGGACATTTAGGCAATCATGTTTTTAATCGCATGCTATATTGTCCCTTTTGGCGCACCGTAGACAAGCCTCGGCTGTGTCTCCCTGTAGTCACAGTGATGAAAAAGAAGGACACTGCTGCATCTTTGAACGTCTCATTTCACTTTAAACTCTGACAGCTCGGCTGACGAGGCCAAAGAAATATCCTTCCGTCTACCAGAAGGTCCATACATAATTTCAAAATAATAATAGCAGGGTTGAATTAAAACAGCAAGTAAAGCTTAAGACAGACAAACATTTCAAAATAAAAGCCTTACCATTTTTATTTTAAAATGCAAAATACTGGAATTTCAAACAAGAAATTAATCGTGATTAACTATTATTAACTACTGAAACTGAGTGATTAATCGTGGACTCAATGACCAAATAATTAATAAAGAGGTTTAGATGCAGAAGTTTATTATCTTTCCTCCATGTTGGTGGATTTTTACTGCTTGGCTCGATTTCTGCCGCCTCGCTGCCAGACATCGACGGAGCCTCTATTATCATTACTTTTTGTTAATCATACAGACTGATGACTGTCTTGCTCTAACATGCAACTCCTTGACTGCCAGTAAATGCACTTTTCCTCTTCACGTAGTTCACCAGAATGGAGTTGAGGCATGTGTATTTCGGTAATTGAGTCAATCATCAACATGTTAACACCACCACACCCCAATGAGGTTACACTACATCTGTGCCAATAATCTCTTGAAATGAACACACAAGCAAACACATGCACCTACTCGGTCAAGGCAGGTACCACCGTGACCGTGCTTCACCCCGTTACTGGAGCCACTGGAAACTCAAGTCAACAGTGGTCCTGACTATGAGGTCTCATGAGCATCTAATAGTGTACAAAATATCTACAGTCCAAACTCTAAATATTGTCATTTAGGGTTCATATACATTTTCAGATGCTGGGTTTGAATTGGTTGCGGTTTGGCTCGTCTAATATTTACAAAATTACACACAAACCAATCATTGGATTAGTCACACGGCAGACTTTTGCCTGTTTACACAGCTCACTATTTAGAGAATTTGCTTGATTCAACAGTTATTATCTACAAGCCTAGGTGTTGACTGTTGACCGCAGTTGACTGTTTTCAGCTGTGCTTAAGTTTAGATTTAGAAGCTGACAATCTATTTATAGCTGTTTATCTATTTTAGGTGTTGAGCTTTAAAAGAAGGAGTTTCATCAGCTGGTGCTTTTTTCTCCAGTGGGGGTGCGTTATTTCTCACAGATGGACCGGGATGTACATTTTACTTTTTTGTTGTAAGAATCATTTTTTCATCTTGAGTGTTTAAGAAAGGGAGGGCTTAGTTTATACCAGCCTGTACACAGATGGCAATGGATTTTGTAACTCACCAGTTTGAAATGAATGTTAGTCTTATGTCCGCTGCTCTGATTTGGACTCAAATGACTTCAACAGTATGTTCAGTGCTGTGCAAGCTGTCCCATACATGTGCTATTGTTGTGTGTGGTGACGGGCAGATGTCAAAATGTATCAGAAACACCATCTTACCCGCTAAACAAGCTTTTTTTCCCCAGAGTTTTCTGTTACATTATCTTCACTTATATATATGCTTAATGACAGGATGCTCAATGAGAATCTTTACTTCTATCTTTTATGCTTTGTTACCGTTTCAAGCCAACTTTCTACTAGCTTGACGAGAATATTTGTGAAAAGTTAATATTTTAAATAAGTTTGGATTGATCACACCTGCTCACTTCAGTAAGTGCTGGGAGTTCTCATCTATGATGTCTGTGTCTTCATGTGAAAATCTAATTAGCTACATGGTGATCTGATTGTACAAGTATGAAAAGTCTGCGTCTGCCCTGAAGCCATGAGCCTGCTGTAGCTGCACCTCTGTGCCGTCTATGTTTCTATTGATCCACCATGCACACAAATAAGAACAACCTCTGACATGCACACTAACAAAAGAACACAATAACAGAGTCTTGGAACTTATTTAGCAAGATAGACTCTTCAGACAGGAGTGTTGTTTCTGTCACTCAGAGCAGAACGTGTCTGATCCAAACCTGACTTCCATTTAAAGTGATGCACGTGCTCACAAAGACATGCGTAACTTACACATATGTTTTCTCTGTTGCAAAAACCAGCATGGCTGAGGCCCCTCTTAAGTGAACATTCCTCATGAAACACACTCATGTACACGTACACACACACACACACACAAACAGAACAAACCCCGACATGATCTGACTAACATCGCCACAGGCTCCGCTGACATTTGCACAGGTGAACACTGGAGCACATGTAAACACTTGCTGTCTTTCTATCTCCCTCTCCCTCAATCTCTCCCTCTCTCTCTCTCTCTTTTTCTCTTCCTCCCTCTCTCTCTCTCTCTTCCTCTCTCTCTCTCTCGCCCTCTCCCCCTCTCCCCCTCTCTCCAGAGCTCTATTTATGAAGTTTAGCTGGTCTTACTGAGTCTCAAACATTTTGTGAAGAATTTGTGTTGATAAGTAGTTATGAAGTTAAATATTAACAAGTTGACACTCAACTTCTTAATTTATAACAACTCAAGTTGATCTCAACTTATTTCTGTGTATGTTTGCACACATTGCAAAGTCATGTTATTCACTTTGAAGTATATTTCATACATTTTTCGCTGAAAATGTAACTATAGAATCACTGAATCACCTTAACTAGGGACTTTTATGGAGTCCTTAGTTTACAGCATAAACCAGTCTGGAACCCATGATGGGCAGAAATACTTGATAAAGTTAAGAAGAGGATCATAGTTTTGGCTTTAAGAGTACATCAGTATGGACTTTAGGTTTTACATGTTTTGCATCAGGCTTCCCCGTCGGCTAGGGCGTGTGGTCCTCTGGCACGGTTTAAATGCAATTAAATGCAGACTCAACACGAAAGGGTTCAATGATGCACACAGATCAAATGACATCAATTTGAAATTCATGTTTACTGATATTAAAACATTGTTGCCCATGCACACAATTTCTTATATACTGTAATTTGTGTCGTTTTTATGATCTGCTTTGAGATTGGTGTTAGTTTAAATGACTCATGTGCTGAGATGTTTCATTCTGAAAGTGAAACACTACACTTGCTGCGGCAGTACATACAGTGTAAAATTAGAAGCAAGGCTGGGATGTTGCAGGGACTTGCATGCGCACAAAAAGAAAGAGAAGACAATCCCACCAAATGAACATTTTATTGCGTAAGTCCATCAGCCATGCATCACCTCACAGTCAGTGCAGCTGTTCAGTACGTCAATGCGGGGGGGGAAACATGGCTAAGATGCATGCACGCGGAGGCTGATTATCCGCATGAATCCTTAGTAATCCGCATGAATCCTGCAGCTTCTACCTGCATCTTGCTGAACGCAAGTTACATGCATTTGCAAATGTAGACATAGTGCATCTCTTCCATCTCACAGATCAGCACTCTGCTGTTGTATGTGTGCATGATGTGCATTTTTGAGTGCAGAAGCTCGAAGTTTCAACACAAGCTTGAGGCAGATTAGCAGCTTCAGTGAGCGTGAAGCACAGGTGAGACAAGGATCTTGGCAACTGACCTAGCAGTTTCCTAGAAATGATTAGCACAGGTATTCCGGACACGGACAGGGACACACTGATGAGGGAAGCACTGACACAAATATCTGAATAAGCTCTGTTAGAAGTTGACTATTTTGGGACAATTATAGGATATGGGAGGTTATTCTTTCAGTTCTGGGTGACATGTAAGTAAAGACTAAAAACTGCATTAACAGACAAAGTTCTGCAAATTGTGTTGATCCTGAGAAGTAAGGAGGTAGTTGGACTTGTTTATGAATTACATAATACTCTTCCACGGCTTCAGAAGAGGATGAAAGTTAAAGCGAATAGAGAGAGAGGAGAGAAATGAGGATGTATATGTGCTGATGGAAGCGTGAGATGAGGAGGGTCTGAAGCCTGGATATTGATCTAATGGGTGTTGAGCCTCATAAGCTGAAGTAATGGAGAGAGAAAGGAGTTGAAGTAAACATTAAAATCTCTTGTAAAAACTATAATCAAATTTCTTCTGTTTTGGCATCAAGGCTCTTCGTAATCATTTCCATTTGACCTAAAAATCATGTGGCCTTGTGATGATTTGCTGGGTTCAGTTTGTCGTGTGTCTGCGTGTCTGCGTGTCTGCGTGTGTGTGTGTGTGTGTTGCAATTTTTTGCTGAAAAGTTATTGAATTACGGCCCCTGTGAGAGAGAAACGAACTCAGATCTTCAAAACAGAGAGGTTTATTAGAGAGAGACAGTTGATGCAAAAATAACAAAAACAAGGGGAAAAGAATCTGAATTTGTGGAGCAGTTGTTCCATCAGTAAGTTGATCAGTGGTGTTGCATCATGGTCAGTAATGTGAAAAATATGCTGTAACTACTGAAAAAGCACGTAAATGCTTTACAGAACTTTAATTCACTCACATTTTATCAAAGAAGTTGCATCTAAATACAATCTAGCTGATAAATCTCTGTCCAGGTTGCTCTTTCTACATTCTGTAAACAGTGCACCGGTTGGTTAAATAGATAAATTCAGTTCAGTTTTAGGAATGATATCCAGCTTTAAGAAACAGCCTTGGAAGCAGGCGTTTAGCTTTGGTTTGGAATGCATCCTGCTTTTGTCTCAGTCAGGTTTCTTGGAACTTCTCATCCTACAATTAAGAGAGGTTCAATCAGATCTTAGTAATAGAATTAAATACTATTTATACTTAGTGCAAAAGGCCAACGCAGGGCTATCCCTCAATGATGTTTTTCTGTTTGTACATTCCAAGCTGCTACGCCCGGTTTTTGAAAATGAAGCTAATCCAGAAGTGCTACTAAACTGCATTTCCTCTAGTGTCCACTTGAAGCCAGCTCGAAAAGAACAGGAAGTCCCATACACTATTACGATGTCCATTGAAACAGCAGAAATACTGTTATTTAAACTGTTATTTGTGAGCAGTGTTAGCATTTTCAATATATGTATATGTGAGCAGTGTCGAATTTCGCCATCGATGGGCTTCAGAAGAGCGTTCAAAACCAATGGGTGGTGTCACTTAGACCATGTCCATGTTTTATACAGTCTACGGTTAATTCCCATCCCAAAATTGCCATGTTTTATATGGTCATTATTTAGTTTAATCATTTTTTTTGTATAATTTATGTAGTGAATGTTTTTGTGTATGTTTTTATCTCTGCTTGATGGGTAGGATTTAGGTGGCAGGGCTCAATCAACAATCAATTTATATTTATAAAGCCTAAAAACCATAACAAAAGTTACGTCAGACCAGCCGGTCTAGACTCTATTCTTTGCTTTGTCAGTTAGACTGAGAAAATGAATACACCATGAAAAAACAAGTGGCAACTAATGCAAAGACTAACTGTCTTTAAACAGGCAGAAACCTTGAGCAGAACTGGACTCACTGGAGAACCACCATTCTGCCATGACTGTTTGGGCTGATGAAGCAGGAAAAGCAGAGAGGCAAACCCAAAGAGAAGAACAGAAACAAACCAACAGAGACGATGGCACCGGGTCCAAGTGTGATTCTCCAGGTGAAGGATTACTGAGTGTCTGATTGAGAGTAAAGTGGATTGCGGTGATACAGCCTTATCTGGATTGTTATGTTTAAGTACAAGTCAGGTCTTAAGGCTAATCTTTGAATTCAGCGGTCAACAGAAGTTAAGACACTCATCTGTAGTCCTGAGCTCAATGCATTACTGAGAGAACAAAATACAATAGTAGAATAAAGGCCCATTTCATGTTATTAGATACAATAACTGGTTAATGCTATAAAAGTAGAGTCAGTGTTGATAAACTCTTAGACTTGTTGAATTCCACCAATTTGAGCCCTTCAAGATGCTCTTGTGCTGAATGTTTTGTCCATTTTGGTCTGTTGTGCTCACTTATATGTGTTATAGATTTGTTTTCTATGGAGTTAACTGATTTTTTAAAGTCTGTTTTGTTCGTCAGCAAAAATAATTGTATTGCCAATGCTTGATGTTCAGATTTTTGGGTGGACATATAAAGACAAACTCCTATGGCCAGTTAAAAACGTCAATCAGTCGACTTTAACATTATTTAGATTTTACATATTAGACATCTTGTACCACAACGACCTGATTAGATGATGGAGAAATAAAGACAAATTAACCATCCGCCACATAATGAGATGAAATGCTGCGTCATACAACATTATTCTACAAGCTAATTAGCTTCATGAATAACCTGCTGCATTTAAACAGGCTAGTTGCATTGTGAAATAAATATCAAGAGATATTCATTCAGCACTTTTTCTTTACTAATGAAGCTGGTGTGTGAAGATTACATGCAACTCTTACCTGATACTGCTCATTAATATAATAATATTATATACGAGATCATGTCATTAAGTCGCCTGGTGATGGAAAACTAAACTCCATTGATCACTCAGAGAGGACGGACATTACTTATAATTATTACATTCTTGTCTCGATCCACCTGACAGATTGCACGGACAGTGAATGTGTGTGAAGTGTCCACTCTCATTCAGTCTGTGTTTTTACATTGTGTTTTAGGCTACATAGAATTGAATGTAAAAAGTAGAAAAAAATGTTCACTTTTTAGGACAGCTTTCAAACACGCAGCTGTTTCAAGGGAGATTTGTCCATTTGAAACAATGAATACTTACATTTTAAAGCATGCAGGCTAGGCACAGCTTTGAACAAAACATTTGACTTTAACCAGTTCATACATAGGAACATATTTCTTTCTTGGAAGTGTTTATCTGTGTCTTTGATATAAAAGCTTTCAACAGCATTTGTCTGGTAGCATTCAAAACAACGCCACAACGGCTCCTCCTCCTTTCCTAAACACTCTCTACCAGGTCTACCCTCCTTTAAGCCCACTAGGCTCTGCCAATGAAAGACGTCTGATCCAACCTTTACAACAAGGTCCTAAGTATCTAACTAGACTCTTCTCTGTTGCCCCCTGGTGGTGGAATAAACTACCAAATTCAATTCGAACTGCAGCGTCCCTTTGAACCTTTAAGAAAAAGCTAAAGAACACCTACGCACGTAATGATATTGATTACGATTATGATGATGATGACGATGGTTTTGATTGATAATGACAATATTTAGGATGGTTTTAAAGCTGATTAGAATTCTTTAGAACAGCTGTCGATGTTGTGCTTTGCCTCTCTGCATTGCCTGTCATCACCTGTATCTGATCAGACTTGAAGCTGTTTGTTTGCACTTGCTGACATTGTTCCCTTTTTTCTAGATCCTTGCTTGTGTTGTTCTTACTCTCTGATGTACGTCGCTTTGTATAAAAGTGTCTGCTAAGTGAATTGTAGAGTTTTCTGGTGCAAAGCTCTCTCCGGGAGGTCAATGTTCTTTTTCTTAAGGAAGGTTCAACGTTAATATATTATTTATCCACAGACTCTTCCTAAACACGCCAGAGTAGTTTTGTTGGGTAACTCACAGTTTGGTTTGGTTTAGGAACCAGAACTTCTTGGAAAGGTTTAGATGAAAACATTGGGGTTCAGTTGATGAACTGTAAAGATAAGAATTGAAGTTGTATATTGTTCATGAAATATCTTTAGCAAGTTAAAATAAATCCCTGACAATGGACTAAGGATGTGCCCAAAATAACAGATTAATTTCCTATTCCCTACATTCTCTAGAGGACTTTGAAGTCATCAGCCCAATAGGAAAACACAACTCCCCATCTCACTGGGCTCCAAATGACACCATTGCTGTTGCAAAGCGTCCAAAATGTAAGAAAAATGTTGAAAAAATGACCTGTTGGCAATGACGTTAACAGCAATAAATGGTGTCCTTTTTCAAAAGTGATTTCAAAGATGGTTCAGTAAGCTTCAGGTGGGGACTTCCAGAGCTACAGGGGGTATTTATTGGTTTCAGAGCTGTAAATATGTACAATAAAAACCAGGAATATGTAGCCAAATGTTTATTGGTGATAAATACTTGGAGTCACACAGGAGTTGTGGTGGCTCATGGTGACGTAGACACTGCAGCTTCATCCAGTTCTGTTTCTATTTTCAGGTCACAGCAGCATCTGAATCGTCACATGAAAAATTGATTTTTCTTGAGTAATTAACCATTTAAGTGTGATGCTCAGAGGAACACCATGACTGCCTTGAGAAACATGCTTCCTGTTTGTGTCAAATCTGTTTTTCTTTTTGGGGACAAGTCAGTTTAATAAAAGATGTATGCACCTACCACAGAGCTATCGATGATAACCTAACCCTCAAACACACAAGTTGGGCGTGAGCACTAGTTATGAATTTCATGTCATGAATAGAACTTCTCAGAATGTGAGAGGATTCCTCGCATTCATGTACAGGTCATCAGACAGTTCCCAGAGGCATCAGATGTTTGTTCTTGTCCAAACCTGCTCCTTTAGTCTTCTACAGTGTGCACAGAGAGAGAGAGAGTGTTTACTCCACAGAGCCGACAGACGAAAGCTAGAGACAAATCTACTTCAAAAGCTTCTGGAAAATGTAAAGACTTTGAGAAGAAAAGTTTTCAGCTAGGGTGTTACCTCCACTGATTCCAGTTTCTACTGACAGCAGGGTCAAGAATAACACAGTGAAAGTTGGGATTTGAATTGAGCGAGTTTGTAGAGAGGGTTGTTAAACACGGGCAGACAGTGCTTCAGCTCTTTGAAAGGCTGGATTCTAAGATGAGGAAAAAAGCCGTCCATCATTGCAAACACGAAACATAAATTTAGAGACAAGAAAACATATTAATAATTTCATCTCATTGTACAGTGTTCCCCTTTGTTATTTTTTTTGTATTTTATCTTTGCTTTAATACAGTGCATAGCTTCTGTACAGTTTATTTTAATTTACTTAGCTGTTGCTACAACTTATTTATTTATTTGTACTTTTTTTCTTATAATGCTATTCTATTTTATATATAATTTTAATGTTTTTGTAGAAGCTGACTCAGGGAGAAAGGCACAAGAATTCCAATGTACCTGTACTGTCCTGTACCTGTGCAAATGGAAATAAACATCTATTCTATTCTATAAATCAAGCTAATTGGAATAATTGCTCACATGTTAGGCATAGTATCATAGGCATAGTATCTCCTCAAATTAACGCATTTTATCAAAACAGAGTGAATTCCTGATGTGATTTATTTATCTATCTTGAAATCCACATAATGTACATGCTCCTCTGTCAGAGAAGTATTTTTTTAATTTGCCCCTAAAATATCTTTAGTCAGTTTTAAGTGGTTTTTCAGCTGGAGTGTTTGAGAAACTCTGACGATCATTTGTCTCCCCCTGAAACCTCTTTGACAGTAATCACTGAACGGTCATTGTGAGACTAGTTTTGTTCTTGCGTTAATGTACAACGCCCGACAGCAGAAGACAAAAGTGTAGAGATTCTAAGGACGACATGAGTATTCATAACCTTTTCTTTAAAAAAAATTCTGCTAATTATTATTATTATTATATTATTTTTCGTTACATTTCTAAAGTTAATTTTGTGTTTTTTGCCTTGAAAGGACAGCTGAAGAGAGTGTTGTTGTTTGTTGGGAGGAGAGACCCGGGGGCTGACATCCTGAGGTCTGATTCGAACCCACAGCAAGGACTACAGTATAGCCTCTAGACATAAGGGTGCGCGACATAACCACTGGGCTATCTGGCGCTCTGTTTTTTTGTTTTTGTTTTTACTTTTGAGGTCAAGGCGGCTGCTGTGTCTTAGTTGGTAGAGTCGGTCGTCTCTCAATCAGAAGGTCGAGGGTTCGATCCCCAGCTCCTGCTACAACATGTCCGATGTGTCGTTTGGCAAGACACTTAACCTCGAGTTGCTCCCACTGCTTCTTCAGCCGCGTATGAATGTGTATGAATGGGATAAGTTATTTCTGATGGTCACTTTACAGAGCAGCCTCTACCATCAGGGTGTGAATGTGGAGGTGTGACCTCAAGTCTCAAGTCCCTTTACCATTTATTTATCTTTTTATTCCACTGGTGTTTAACCATGTTACTCTGCTACTCAACATTTGTTGTGCCTTGTTTTGGTTCTTTAAATCTTATTAAAGATTAATTTATTTGAGCCCGGGATCAAAAGTTATACAATGGGACTGAACTGTCGGTTCCATTTTATTCCTGACTGATTTATCATAGTCGAACTTGGGCCCGGACCAACGTCCAAGGACTCGGGCTCTGGGGTCTAGACGGACCTGCAAGACCTCAACACCTCGCTGTCTTATTCACTGAGAATCAAATGTATCTGCTAAAAGCTCCAGAAATGTACATACCATTCTCTCCCGCACCCATAAAGTTGTCTTGCCCCGTTCAGTTAGCTCTTGCTTAGCGTCTACGCTTGCAGGGCTGGGCTCCCTCGTGCCGACTGAGCCCAGTTTAGCACACATAAAGATGATGAGCCAGGAGGTGAGGGGGAACTTTTCATGTTTATTGCCAAACTTACCGAACAGTTTCACCATTTAAAACAAAGCTTCCTCGTTGAAAGGAGCAAGCGAGGGCAACTCCAAAAATAAATACACCTGAACCCTCTTCATGTGTAATAGTTTCAGACCTCTCCAGACATGCACATGAACTTTCTGGTTCAACGCAAAATCATAACCAAATCATTTATTGAAGTCGTACAGAGGCGGAATAGTATTCTTGACTCACTGTAATTTATCCACACTTCACGTGCGGCTTTTAGTGCTGCTGTTTGTTAATTAGACGCTTTTTGCATTGAAGCGGAATTGCATAGAGAGGGCCAATATGACCCCATATGACTGCATACTGGCTCATTTTAATACTTGATCATATGACCAGAAACGCTGTTTTCTCTGCAGCCCAGTAAGTGGTGCATTTAATCTTTGCAAGCGTTTTGTGATTCAGACAATGTCTTTTCTCTAAAAAAAAAAAAAATAGTTTTAAGTACTAACAAGAATAATGTTGGACATTTTCAGATGTTGTGTTGATCAAGCCAAACAAAAGTAGACTGAAAGGGAATAAGTAAATGCAGACCGTTTATGAGCAAATGGACCGTGGTGCCTTTTAAACAAGTAGACTTGCTAATCTTAAAATCTGTCTGAACACCATTATGTTTGTGCATTTTATCTTTGGGAAGCATTAAGCATCTGTCAGCTCTGCTCATCTGTCTTTGCTTAATCAGCCTCTCACATACTGCGACTTTATATGACTAAGTATATACCCTAATCAACTCCTAAATTAGAGCTGACCCTGACCTTTGATGTGTGTCCTAAGGTAACTTGTAGTTGAAGTGAGGACATGAAGTGTTCCCAGTTGGAAGGCGTTTCCTCTTGTGGACTTGAGCTCTGATAGTAAACACAGAAGCTGAGGACAGCATGCAGGACACACATGTACACGCCCGCTCAAAGTCTCATTAACAACCTCCCCGCTGTGAAAGTTATCGCTCTCCTGCTGTACCTCATTTGTCTCCATGAGCGAAGATGTCAGCATCACACACTACAGAAAAGTCATTTAAAGCAATGATTATAGCAGCAGGAGGGGAAATTAATTTGTCTGACTTGTTGGAGTTTTCACAGGCCGGGCTCTACATTTATGAAATGATCCTTATTATTCTTATATTTAGACTTAATTTGAGGCAAAACTCTAAGTTTGTGTCAGAAAAAGCTCCTTTTACACATGCTCATTGACATTTTCAGAGTGGGCTGAAATGTTCACCTGCACTTCAACTGCCACAAGAAGTCAGGGAGAGCCAATGTCTGGACGCAGCAGGTGATATTTAAAGTTTATGTCAAGCCACCAGCGTGGAATTGACGAGATCTTTGATCACATAGAAGCTGCGTCATACTTCTCATGTATGTAATTTTTCAAACTCTTCTGTCGATACATGAACACTTAGTTACAAATAAAAGCAAAAAAGTCATCATTGGACTCTGTTGCACCGTTGTTTGGCCGTCCCTACATATGTTGTAACATTACACTGTGACTTCTGAATAATTTTTAGCCTTCTAAAATCCCCACCTCAATTTCAGCTCCCCTTTTATTGGAGATTGTATGTTTACAGTCACTAGAAGTTTGATAATATAAAACGACATTGGCAAGCAAGGTTTCTGAGCACAGCCGAGTTGCAGAGCTAATATTTCGAGGCCTGGATGTGGAGGAACGAGCAACTCAGGAAAATTAGACGTGTAGGCTGTCCTGGACCTTTTCTAGAAATTTTAAGGCATGCATGTGTGAAAGGGGCTAGGATTTCTCGTTGTGTTGTGTAGAATTGTGTTTTTTGTCCTGTCCCATATCAAAAGGAAAAGGATCAAAATAGTCCCTGTATCTACAAGTCTTGAGGTGAGGTCTTCTGATGAACAAATGCATCTCTAGAAGAATTATCTAACATTGCAGTGTTAGATAAAGTAGAAAAAAGGCTGGGGCACATAGAACAAGTGCAAGAAGGAGGAATACAGTCTGCAGCTGGGGTTGGGCACTAATCACATCTGCTTAAACAGCTGAGAGGAACTCTTACTTTATGTCAGCGACCCCTGTGGTTAAAAGCCGTTCATGTGGTGTCATAAAAACCTCATCAGGCTAAGGCATGCTTTTAGTTTAGAAAGGAGTGAAAGGAAGACGCAACTTTTATTTTTTCACACCCTTTTTCTTTTTCTTGAGCGAAGCAGTTTGCAGGATGCATAACTATGAGGTAATGTGTCTATATATGGCTATCACTCTACTTTGCTGATCCTGTCCTGTACATGCATGGGAAATATCTGTTCAAAATCTGCTCCTGCTGCCGTTAAAGTCTCAGTTCAGTTCAGTGTCGAACTTCATCTGGGAAATGTAAACATGGACTATTTGTATTTTCACTGATCTTGTTTTTTGCATGGAAGTGTCCGTATTAAAATGTTTGTTTCCTAACAAGTTAAATCTCCCAACAATTGGTTTGAATTTGCTTTATTTTCAACAAAATACAGAGATCAGTGTTTTCAAAGGGACAATTTTGTGTTTTAATTGGGTTTGTTATTCATAAAGTTTAAAATATTAGCATGGCCGAGTGCTAATGCTAGCTTAGCTAAGTTTTTTACTAATAAAAAGTCATGATGAATAAATGCTTTGCTTAGAATAACAATCTCATGAGACAGCTCAAATCAAACTTGTCCACTGGTAACTGAAGTTTTATGTGTTAAAGCATAATTATTAGGAAAACTATGATCCAGCTTACAAAAGAGTTATGAAAATATTATTGCCGCTTGTTTAATCGATATGAAGCCTGACAAATGTCCTGAACAGAAATAAATGAGGGTGTCGAGTAAAGACAGCTGACAAACTCTGTGCCCCCCTCCAGATTTCTGCTTTAGGCTAGCAGCTAAAGGCGACATTACCTTGTGGTAATGAATGGGCCAGGCTTTGAAAATAAGGAATGCATGAAATAAATAGGTTCTGCCTCAGATTTCCCATTGGACTCTTGCATGTGTGTTGATTAATGAGTAATTTATACATTTTAATACTTAGTTTAAGGATGGATCATCTGTATCTGACATTGTTTGTGTGCGAGTGCATGTGTTATTAACAGGAGAAAAATGTAGGTTTTGTACTTTGAGAATGAAATATTTTTTGAGACTGTTGGCATCTTGGTAGGAATGTTATTTACAGTTTGATTAAGTGCACTGAAGTCTCTCATATTTTGATTTATCTACGCTGCTTTACAGATATTGTCCTGTGTGTATAATTGCTCAGACAAGCAGTTATCGACAGGTTTAGACTGACAACAGCTGCAGGAGGACACGACAGATTCACAGGACACTTTTGTACAGTGAACCACACTATGACATAATAATCGTGTCCTAGTGAGTGAGTGTTCACGGGGTGAAGACGGTGTGTTGAAGCAAAAGAAGCATGAGGTGCAAACAAACAACGCAGCGCTGTCACGCCTCTGTTACTTCCTCTGCTGTCAGCTCAGCACAGGAACAAGTTTGACCACCATTCTGCCTCTGGCTTTTACTCTGATGTCGAGGAATATCAGTCTGAATGAAACTTGATGTGTTTTTATGGTCATGTGATAGTCATGTTTTTCAAAGCATGTAGCTATATATCAATGTGTTTTCTTAGTATTTGATGTCAAATGTGAAATGAATAATGAATTCCCTCCAAAATTTAAATTCATTTTGAAAGTTAGGTGTTTGATGTGAAAATTATTAGCGTTTGTTTTTTTGTCCATATCAACAATATTTCATACTTCGAGTTAGCTGCGTAACATTTTTTGGAATTCTTCCTCATAAAATATCCTGAACTTTGGGCAGTGATGCTGTCGTTTACTAACTGTATGCTACCTCAAATAGGTTTCCCCGCCATTTCCTAGTTTTGCTGTCCGATTCTTGCATGCACAGTTGAAGTCTTTGCAAGTTTTTGAAGTAGGCATTTGTGTGTGTGTGTCTGTGTGTTTTGTGTAGTTTGTAGAGATGAAGAAAGCTATTAGCATGTGTGAGCGTGCTTTTGTGCGAACATGTTTTTTTTCTGAGCCATTGATTGTAAGGTGACATTGCTGATGAACAGATGCCCCTCAATACAGCAGCTTTCATCCAGCTGTAACATCACTGACGGGAACAATTCACCTGTTTTTTGTTCACCGCCGTCTGTTTTGTCCATTATCACCTTTCTTTCTCCTCCTCTCTCTGAAAGACATCCAGAGAACGTGTGTGTGTGTGTGTGTGTGTGTGTGTGTGTGTGTGTGTGTGTGTGTGTGTGTGTGTGTGTGTGTGTGTGTGTGTGTGTGTGTGTGTGTGTGTGTGTGTGTGTGTGTGTATCACATTACAATCTGCATCACCACCTGCTTATCTGTGTAAATACTATAATTATCATGTTTGGAAGAGAAGTCAAGTTTGTTCTTTGACTTTGTCCTTTTTGAAAGGGAACACTGTTAATTGTTTATCAGCCCCGACATCAGACAGTGTTGTGTTATGAATGCCATCTGTTTTAATTTTTAAGTTCTTGTGAGCTAGCCTGTGAACATTGTGTTGCATTGAGCAGCTTGTACACTCTTTAAGTTTGGTGGAGATGAAAAAAAATAAATAGTTTGTTGTATGGGTGGCCACACACATGACATAAGTTGTTGTGTGTCTCATGGCTGCTAAAATAAGCTAACTAGCTAAAAGGTTTACCATACAACTTTGAAGGCATGTTCATATTACATGTCATCACTTACTGCACAGTTAAAAGGTTATTTTCACTGCCCTCTAGTGGCAGACTGAATTTGAAAGCTATATAGACTAATCAAATGAATGGATGACATGGCGCTCCATTCCAACCAAGTTTCCCATCAGTGAAACTGTTCATAGCCATTATTGAGAGACTTCCTGGATTTTGCTAATTTTTTGAAGTTGCTGAATGAGGCTTTGTCAGTAAGCTTTCCTTCAGGAAAAGAAAAAGGCATACAGTTTTCTGAGAACTACTCCACGTTTGTAACACCTCCTTACCCACCACCAGCTCCCTGGCCCGTGCTGATTGGGAATGAATATGTGGCTCCATTACATCTCATTTTAGCATTCACTTTAGAAAAATCTCCCAGACATGGTGCTCGTCCTGCTGATCATAGCAGAGTTTTTGAGCTCTGTGGAAGTGAAAATTAGCATCCAAACACACTGATAAAGCTTGTTCTATCATTGGGCGTGTTTGATTGATATGTTAAAGAGTAATTGGCACCATTGACAGGACAGAAGCCTTAGAATAAGATCAGCCAAAAACAATAAACTGTAGTATGAACAGCCGCTTCAGGTAGAGGCTGGTTCGTTAACATTGTTGAAAATGCAGCTTTCAAATGAAGCAGGGTGTTACCTCGAAGAATCATCCAGCTGGTCCAGAGATTCAACTTTCCCGTTCAAAAAAAAAAACTACCTCTCAAACGAGTACATATCACATTTACTCTAAAACCAAGAAATGTCTTTCACCTCGATGAACATAATTTACACGTTTAAAGAGGAATGGCAACAAAACATAGTGTGCAAATGTTGGATTCAGGTCTCGTTTTTCCCCTTTTTAAATGCACTTGCATGTATTACTCGGAACAAAATGATGGGTGTTTAATGGCTGCATGGTATGTTGTACATGTAGCTGCAGGTTAGTTCCCGTTGGAGTGTTTCCATTCTAAGCTTCACACACACTCTTACATACACAGTCACACACTGCTGCTGCTTATTTACATTGCGGTTTGTCGAGTTCAAGCCAGAGGTTCCCACAAATCCCCCCGAGACTTACACACTTCACCCCTTAGAAAATCCCCTTCGGGCAAGTTCAGGAGACGTGGGGATCGTCTTATTTCTGTGATTTTTTATTTGGATTTTCACAAAAAGATAATTGTGACTTTGAGGAGTCTGACCAAATCTAATAACTTGTGTTCAGTTCCAACAGAGTACAGGTGCAAGGTGCAGTTTGCACCAATTGGGAAAATAGTTTAAAAGGACTTTCATATTCTCCCTAAGCTGTATGTTTTAGCCACTGCTGCTGCTCTGATTGCTGACCTTGTCCTACCTTTGCCTCATTTCAACCCCTCCCCCTTTTAACTTTTAGCCCCTTGGAAGGCACAGAGAAAAAAAAAATCTGGAACAAGTTTATGGTCTCAACCAGTAGTTTTCCACACTGTAGAATGATTTGCTGTAGGGCATGACTACC
Source organism: Labrus bergylta (assembly GCF_963930695.1). NCBI lineage: Eukaryota > Metazoa > Chordata > Actinopteri > Labriformes > Labridae > Labrus > Labrus bergylta. The sequence continues at coordinate 15,871,592 of NC_089217.1, read as the reverse complement.
TGTATTTCACAAGTCATAACTTAACTCAGTGACGTGACTACTGGTTACCACTTCTGGTCCAAGAAAAACAAGATAGTGATCTAGTCTAGTCTCTGTAAGAAAGACATAACCCTGCATAACCCTTAAAAGTTCTCTCTCTTTGTGTTTGCAGATCTTACAGGTGAATCTAGTGATGTCCATCCTGCTGTATGTGATGGTCCTCGTGTACCTCTATGGTATCCAGGCAACCACCATGGACAGCAGTCAACAGGGACAACAGCAGGCAAGTCCCGACCCCTTAAACTCCCTGATCATCCAGCTGCTTCAGGCCGACCTGACGAAGGGCAGGACCCGGGGGAACCAGAGCCAACAGGGGAAGAGTCGACACAGCGAGCCCCAGGACACACTGCCTCCTCTACTCAGTGAAAACTTTCCGCTGGAGGAGCAGAACGATGCGGATCAGTGGGGGACGGAGGGTCGCAGTGGTGGGAGCAGTGAAGACTTTATTGACCAGGAGGTGATGTTGTTGAACTCGGACATTCTCAGGCAGCACAAGCGGTACAACTCACCTCGGGTGCTGCTAAGTGACCGGCCGCCACTGCAGCCTCCCCCGCTGTACCTCGCGGACGATTTTGTAGACAGCGCTGCGGCGGGAAACAAGACGCGAAAGAAGCGATACGCCGAGCACAAGAGCTACAGGGGGGAATATTCTGTGTGTGACAGCGAAAGCCAGTGGGTGACGGATAAAACCCACGCTATGGACACCAGGGGGGACCCTGTTACTGTTCTGGCCAAAATTAAAACCAGTGCCACGCAGGACATCAAACAGTACTTTTATGAGACACGCTGTCGGACCCCAAGGCCGTTTAAAGGTGGCTGCAGGGGTATTGACGACAAGAACTGGAACTCGCAGTGCAAGACGACACAGACATACGTTCGAGCGCTGACTCAGGTTCGGAATTCGGTGGGCTGGAGGTGGATACGCATAGACACTTCCTGCGTCTGTGCGTTGTCAAGGAAACGTCACAGGACGTAATCATTACCACACACGCCCTGCTGAGGACTACCTGTTTGGATTATATTCCCTGTTAAGGATCTATTTCCTGTGCACAGTGCTCCCACCACAGGATTATGTGTCACGGTGGTTAAGAGCAACTTTCTGCTAAAAAACAATACTTTCACTGAAGAAACCATGGGTCCATATATGATATTTCATGTTAATGTGCTGCAAATCCACGAAACAGTGCGGCGCCCGCTGTTGACGGAAGAACTTGTTTAAGAGGGGTCGGGGAGGGAGGAAGTGAGTGCGTGTGTAGGGGGGATATGTAAATATAAATTATTTAAATTATATGAAATGCATGTAGTTTATACATGTTTATCTATCTATATATGACATATGAATATATTTGTGTTATTTATTGAAAGAAGTCTTCTTCTAAAGGAAAAAAAAAAAGTCTATAAAAAGGAATGAGAAATGCTATGGACTATAACACAGAGCTGGGCTGCAAAGGTGCTTCACAGTAAGACTTTACACGTGCCTTGACCACAGCAGAGACATAGGACTTGGTAACTCAAACACAGCAGTGGCTACAAATGTTTCAGAGGTGAATCTGTTTAATCTAGGGACGATCCTTTCCCATGGACAAATATGGAGCCCCTATTATTAGAACTAGCCCTCAAGGAAAAAAAAGATACAAGGCATCATACGACCAAAACACACATTTATGATTCATGACCAAACTTATGCATTACACTGTGTTTCCATACTGTTTTGTTTTAACACACTAAAAAGACAAATATATTCCTCTGGGAGACACTTTCTTTAAAATTGAAGATAAGAGTTATTCTTGTGGAATCCGACCGGGATGAAAGAAAATCCAACTGTTTGGTTTCCTCAGACCAAGTTTTACTCTCAACTGTTATCATGAGCTGTTATCGTTTCTTCCTATCAATAAAAACCTATATTTCTTAAAAACGGCAAATGTCATTAACAAATGCTTGCAAAAGTAGAACAGTCCACCTTAAAAAAAAGTCATTTGAACAGCTGCTGCTGTTTGCATTGGAGGTAAAGATGAAGTACAAGGTTGAAACAAGGTAATTTATCAAAGTAATAGTTATTATTAGGCCTCTGCAGCAATCCGTCACACTGCTCCTATCTGTGTGGAAAATGGAGTTGGGTTATATTACTGTGTCTCAAACTTCAATACCAGAATGGTTTTGTTGCATCTGACCTCCTCAACTGAAGAAAAGAGGAGACGTGAGGTTTCCTTTTATAATCAGCTGGACTAATATAATGGTTTAAGTAAAGTACTGTTTCTGGTAATAGTCTACATTTTTTTACATATTTCCTGAGAACAAAAAACAAGAACAAGACAGCCTTGGGATTGTATTTATCTGTGCCAGAGAGCCTCATTGTTTGGTTTGGGTTTAAATTGAAAAACACATTTAAAAAGCTGCACTGTTGCACTGGATGATGTGTAACTCTGATCTCACTAATATGGGAAATGTGGTTTATTGAGCTTAGACTACATGCATCATGCAGTTAATATACAACAACACTGCGACCAAAAACCAACCCTGAACAACTCGAAGATACCCATGCATCAAGCACTCCTGTAAATAATCATGTCAAAAAAAGATGGGCCTTTGTAAGTCTTTGTTTCTAGTTTTTAAAGTATATTTAAAGGGAGATTCTGCTGTATGAAAGTGCAGTAGGTTTAGACAGACTTGGGATTTCTGAGTTGGCAGATGCAAGACGACCTGCATGCTACAGCTGCAAAGTAATAATTCAAGGCAAATATACGTAAAACAGGTTTCATGCAGAATGGATGAAAGACCAAAGTTTTAAAGTTTTTGATTTGAAAAAAAAAGTAACACAAACAATATGAGGGACAAAATGTATTACTTTCAGTAAAATGTTTAAGTGACTCCTTCGGCTTCTTGGTCCTTGCATCATTAACTCATGTATCAAAGAACATCTATTAAAAACATCAAACGTCTCAGATTGCGGGACAGCTTTATGCAAAGATTCCCTACAAAAAGGACCTTTTTAATAACAAGCCAATTTCCAACCAGAAACAGGTGTTACATTGTTCTCTTCATTGACAACAGACTGGATTTACAAAAACAATAGTTAAAACATGCAGAAAATTGAAGTTGCTTGTTTATAATTGTTCAACCACTTGGGTTTATTTTTATTGTCGAGGAAAGTTTAGCTCATATCCAACACAATGACAATCTAAACCTATCAACGGCAAAAATAATACCTTTTGTAGACAGAGAAAGATCTGGGTCTTCAGTCAGAACAAATGGACTTGGTGATAAGAACAAGAAGGGCCATTATGTCTAATTCAAAGTTAGAATTTGCATGCAGTTGGACAAAGTGGACTGAGCGTGTTAGTCCGACTAAAACTGGACTTTTAAATTGCAAATTTAGTACGACTGATATGAAAGTTTAATTTCTCAAAGTCTGAATAACACACCTAGATCATGCGATTGGGGATCAATTTAGTCTTGCATGTATACGTCTCAATGAGACCCAAACTGGTGTGATGCGCATGCTCCATAGTTCCCATGCCTACAATGATGTCTGCCTTCAGATATCACTATAGGTTAGAGAGATTTGCACCAGAAGTAAACCAGTTTCCTGTTTGCTTACTTGTTAGCAAGGCCAACTTCTCCTGGATCAATAGTAACCAGGAGAAGGTTCAGGACTAACCGGCTTGGTGGCATATATACAGTTTATCGCCACCTACTGTAGCGGAGTTGGTAATACTTCTTGTATACTGAATAGAATACATGCTTGTATACTGTGACAAGGACAGTGGTCCAATTAAAAGGCCTAGTCAAGCTAACCATGCACTTAGAGGCACTGAGTGAGAATGGCTAATGCTTGGTTAGTTTTGGTAATATTTGACATGCAAAATGACGACAACCTTATTTTAAAAATGTGACTGATACAGCTCCCTAAAATCTGTGTTATCCTTCGTGTTGTGTTCAGGCACTGATCAGCCAGAGAGAGGAACAACGATGGTTGGGGTTTGATCACAGTCTGATCAATAGTAATTTATTCAGCAATCTGATTAGATAATTTACACCTCAGTTATCTTGCCAGTTGTAGCACACAGTGTGATATCACATGGCACCAAATCTCTATCAAATGGGGTCAGTGGTCAAAAGACATGAAGTTTTCTATAGAAACGATAGGAAGTGACAGAACATGTGTGTATGTGAGTCTATAACAATGATCGTTCAGAGTAAAAAAAATCAAACATTTTGCGTATCAAACAACCAGCTGCCTCACATTATTTCACTCACATTACAGACGTATTGTTCCGACTGAATGGTTAAAATCAATTATCTGAATCTAAAGGGACTTTAAGAATGGCTCCCATTGTATGCAGCAGTCATAGAGGATGAACTCAAAGTCAAACTCCAGGGATGATTATCACCATGGACCTCTTATTATCTGATGTTAGTTCCAGTAGTTTATAACTGTGAAAGACACAAGGCAGGTTTAGAGTCTGAATATTCTTCTTTGTCTATCTTCAAATTACAGAAACAACCCCAAACAAAGCTGCTTTAAAAAAATGAAGGTTTCATAATGTCAAATGCTTTTAATGACATTTTTCAATGCTTTGAAGCTAATCTGATTTCATGAAAAGAAAACTTGTTGAGAAACACTGACATAGAGACATACATGCAAAGAGACACAAGTTTGAAAAATCAAATAAAGCAAATCCCCCAAAAATGTGCAGTGAATGAGAAACAGATCAGAGGCAGTGTGATTGACAAACATATGAATCAGTCATTATCAAATTCCTCATAGGTCACTGCAGAGCAAAGAGTGTGTTAAGAGTAGGTATGTAACAGCTTCCACTTTAAGAGTGATAAATAACAAGTGAGTGCTTGCGTGACAGCAACACTTTGTCCCGGGTTACTATGCGGTGTGAGTCATCCTCCTTGAGTATCAGTGAAAGCAATAAGCAAGTCTTCTAACGGCAGATTCCACCGTGTTGTCAACAGTGGAGTGGCTTTCAGGAATAAAGTATTTTTCAAAATGGAACTACAAGTTTTGGGATTTTTCTTCTGAGCATATCGCAAACAACAATCAAGTCAGGAGTTGCCACTCATGCTTGGTCACGCTTAATTTTTGTCAACAAATCTTTGGCTAGAAGAAAAAGAAAAAAAAACTGAAAGTAGACTTCTTTCTTTCTTCTTCTTTACCTTCTTTGGGTCACTCCCGAGCTCCTCATGTTGTTTTCTGCATTGTTCTCGACCATACAACAAATATGTGATGACATGTCCAGATGTTTACAAGAAATACAACAAGGTCTGCAGGGAATATTTTCTGATCTAAATTTGTGATTTCAGCTCTGGATAACACATTTATTTGTTTTCATTGTGAATTTTGCTTCCCACAGAGAGAAGAAGGCGACAACAAAGCTGGGAGAGTTGGTCTGTAATAGATTACTCTCTTGACCAAAAATAGAAAAAAAACAAATGTTGCTTTTCTCCCATTTTAACTATTTTTGTGACATGTTTAGGTTTTTTGTTTGCTTAAATGCACCCTGGGGAATTAAAGTAAGGCAGTAAATGGAGTGGATGGACATTTCTCTAAATAACTCCATTAGTTCATTGACTTTGCAAAACTTGAACTATGATCATAACCGTTGTTGTTTAGAAACCAGATAAGTTGACAATAAAATTGTTTTTATAAATTTTACACCACGAACATGTTTGTTGGCAGGTGACATCAAGTTAGCAATTCCACATACCATTCTGTTGATGCACAAGGCTTCTATCCTGATTTCTGCTCAGGATTTTAAAGAAATGAAGTAAATTATGGAGAAGCTGTCCCTGAACCTTGGATTTCCACTTCAAGTGCCTTATATCAGGGCACATGCTACTGCACAAACCCAGTACAGTCAATATGAATGTTGTATGCAAGTTCTATAAGTGTTTGAACTTTGTGAGCACACAGCAGACATACTTTCTGCAGCTTTTCTGCAGATTGTTATTGTGACGGTCACTACCTTGACTTAATTACCAGGATATTACTAATTAGTTCTGCCTCTCTTATTCCTAGAGGACTCAGCTGGTCCAATTTAGAGCACAGGTTGCTCTCAGGGCATGAAAACCGGACCATAGGGTGTGTCTCTCTCCACATTCATACTACTGACCGACACACTCCATGTTTGCAGTTCTCATATCATTTGTTTACTTTCGTACAATAAATCATTATTATTTGCAGTTAACTGATGTCCTTTTGCATACTTGTCATGGCACTTGAGCCAGATTATGACGTTAGTTACAATCATCTGTGTTCAACAAAAGCATGAACACCAAGTGCTGAAACATTGCTTGTTCGTTTAAAAATCTGGGAAAGTAATCCAGGAAAATATGACTTATGCAAAGAGGCAAAGTGCAATTGGAGTTCCTTGTTTTACATAGACATATTTTTTTCAGAATGTCAAAAGAGCTGGGACAGCGTTGGCTTTACTTGAGTGCTGATGACCATAGAAAGTCGATTTTTCCTCTTACTAAACTGGAACTGCAATGGACTAAAAGGTAATGAATACAACACAACAAGCAATGGTTGAAAAATAAAGTCCAGAATAGAGAATAAGGTACCACATAAAGCTGAAAAGCAGCATGATTTATAAATGAGTAATGTGATCACCCACCGCTGGTCTCCTTTTATTACGACTTTGCCCCCATGGTTAAAGTACGCAGATGACACAGTTCTATTCTTCCAGGAGGTCACTGCTTCTTTATTTTTGCATATTTAGTGGCCATCAGACTCTGGGTGAATGATCACAGGCAAGACATTTAGCAGTAATGTGATCAAGTCAGGGCACCTTGTAACAGGTCCAGCTCAAGTCCTGAGGTCATCCACTGCTGATTATCTCTCACAAAGGCTTGTCACCAAACGTGACAACATCAATTAGACCTCCCATGATTATCCATCAGCCCGTCATGCCTCCCATTAACCTCATTGCTTCCGGCAAGAGATGGATTCCCCCCTCACTGTGCCCTCCCACAGAGAGCTGTGATCAGACATGCGCTCCTCTTGTATCCTCTTCTTGCACTATACCTACAGGGGTGTTGATTTGTTAATAGGGTGATGGAGGCAACGGGCCAGAGCAGCAGAATTTGCAGTCTCTAATGACCAAGGGGTTTTACTGAGGGGTAAAGCTGACTTAAGGAGATGTACATATATGCAGAGCTGGGATTTGAGGCAGTAATCTTCTATTCTAAGAGGGGCTTACCACTTGTCAGGCTGCAGAGAGGAGCTGATCAGCAACGCCTTCAATGTGCTGACTGAATTTGCACTAATGTTGTCAGTGCTCTAGTTGCAATTGATTGTTAAGTGAATTTAGTAAATTAAGGATATCTCCTCCTTGACAGCTTGGGCCTCTCTAGGAGAGATACAGATAACCAGGATGAAATAGTTACACTCCAGTACAGTGAATCAAAACCTTTTTTCCTTGGTAAATGGACTTGAGCTTATATAGCGCTTTTCTAGTCTTCCGACTACTCAAAGCGCTTTTACACTGCATGTCACACGCATCCATTCAAACCCTTTCACACACTGATGGTAGTGATCGCTATGTAGTATCATCCATCAGAAGTAACTAATGCCATTCATACACCACCACTGAAGCAGCGGGAGCAATTCAGGGTTAAGTGTCTTGCCGAAGGGCACAACGGACATGTTGCTCAGCTGGGAATTGAACCCTTAACCTTCCGGTCAACCTTCCGGTTGAGTGGCGACGACTCTACCAACTGAGCCACAGCCGCCCTTGGGCCCCCCATTGTATCTGAAAAAAGCTGACCCCCCCTTGTTTTTGTTATGAAAATACTCATCTTTGGCACCAGTGGTTTGATAGTTGTATCATATGGTCAAATGCTTTCCTGAGGTTTTAGCAGATTCCCAAGGAAATGGATCAAATGGATCTAACAAAGTGTTCAAGACAACAAAATTGTCTTTGCAATCAACTAGTACCCACAAAAAATGGTTTTACTTGTAGCACAATAATTCTCCTTGGCTGACTGTTGTATTTTCTTCTCACACCCAGAGCTAAAAGTGCTGACGTGACTAGATCCAATAATCCGTGTCCTATCAATTAATAATTTCTTACAATAAAACTGGCAGAAGCACGAAGGAAGAATAGGAAAGAATATTACTTACACTAAGACAGACCACTCTATAAGCATTCTGAAACATGTTAACAGTGATATCGTTGAATGTGGATCATTTGATTCAAATAAATCAAAACCCCTGGAGTACATTTCTGAAAGGTGTTTTGTCCCTGAAGCATCAATGGGAGCCAGCATTTTGTATAATCTTGTGGCACTCCTCCCATCCTGGCAAGCTGTGTTCTCAGAACCTCCAAAAGAAAGATCTATAACTAGTAAACTCTGTGCTTTGTATGCATTATCCTGCATCAATTACCAGTACGCCCCCATAGGTAGCAAAGGCTGCTTGGCCTCTGTATTTGGACTTCAACTTATATCCCTGTTGCATGCTTAACAAGCAAGAAAAGGATTATGACAGGAAATGGGATTCTTTCAGTGTCGGACAACAGCGACTTGACAAGTGTAGGCGTAAAGAGGGCTTGCTGAACGTCAAGGGGTTTTTCTTTTCAATCCTGTGCTGATACATGTAGGAGGATTTACAGAGAATGGTTTCGTAGACCGGGCTGTTCGTGCTGAGTGGTGCGTGAGATCTGTCTTTAACTAAAAGTCCTTGTAAGCTATTTGGGGGTTTCCATACAGTCCTCAAGCCTGCTAAAGGCCTGAGGGTAACAGGGTCAGGAGTGTTTGCAGATGGCAGGATCACTACATGGATCAAAGGAGTGGATGAGGTTTGGCCATTGTTAAACAACTCCAATACTACGAGATCACCGACCTGAGCAAGTCCATTAAGTCTTAATAATACTAAACCATGATCCAGACCTTTCAAAAACTCCTCCAATTTAAACGAGAAATAGAGTGTTTGAAACTTCCCCTCAAAACAAAAAACTGCATGTTTAATGTTGATCTGATAGTGCCATTGGCGAGACAATTTTTCGATTGCTTCCAAAATATCCAAGTAACTGTTGCAGCAGATTAGATTTGGTTAAAGATTTAGATTTTCAATTGCGACATTCTGAATATTTACAAAGCAAAGCTCAATAATACCTTTACTAAATATATTATGGAATAATGACTTCCCGAATAGAGGTCAAACTCCCTCTGGGTTTGTTGTTCTCAGCTCTGTTTGCAGCCCACGGACAGATGTGTCAATCAAAGGCTAAAACATGTTTTATACATGTATTTTTTAACCCCTCCCTGTCAAGCCGTTAAAAGTAACTTTACAAAATGTGATGAGGAGTCACTCTCTATCTAACTTGAACAAATGCTTAACTAATAATAAATTCTCTTGTAATTATGCAACATTTTGTGTACTATAGCTACCTGATAACTAGTAGTTAGTTCCTCATTCATTCCTGGGTTACTATGCTACATTTGTGAACCTTATTGTAAAGTGTTACCTGTAAAACTTATATCCAATGACCTAATCTAGTATCATCATCACCAATAGGTTTTTGTTTGGGCAATGCTTTGGTTCATGACCAAATACATTTTTCCCCATTTCATTCTGTGCCAGCTTCACTTTGTGGTTTTGCTAAAAGTGCAACAGAAGCATGCAAACGTGTAAACTAAGTCCTTCAACATTACCAGTTAAAACAAAATATTTTTAGCTTTATAACTGTAAGCTTTCAGCTCAAACTATAGCTGGAAATCATCAGCAAGCGAGGGACCTCATACTTTGTTGGATATATGTCTGTAGCTTTTACATTGTTTATTACTTTTTTTCTATGGTTTCTGGGCCAAATTCACCAGTTTATTCCAGTTGGAAAATAACCAGCACACCATTGGGGCACAACATCAACATGGCACTGCTGTGTTAAACCACCAACATGACATGACAGCTCATGACATGTCTTAATTCCTGTCTGAGGCCATTCATTAATGTCCAAACACTTGTAACATCCGACATTTCTCAGCCTACAAACATTGAAGGATTTGCATTGCGTGTGGGAGCCCTGTCAGACATATACTTTGCTCAGCTCTTGTGCCAAAGGCTCTGACTTTCCGGGGATTAACCGGTGCTTTAGAGGCCCGGGTCGTATCCAGAGCAAGTGCTTCATTCGACATCGGACATTCCACAAAACGGCTTTGGAGGGATCCACTAATGCCACGTCTTTAACTCCAAGTATTTCAAGACAGGAGTCCTAATATGGTCCCAAGGGAGGCCAACTTACAGTATTACCAAAAAAAGGTATGTCCTGCAAAAAAATCCTTTATCTATGTATGCTGAGCCATCTTCAATTACTTATTAAAAGCCTGATAAGTCAACAATTTGGCTGCAAAACAGAAACAAGTTTATCAAATGTGGTTTAAGGTCATTTCAAGGCTGCAGGCAAGGACAAATTATAGGAACCAGTTTATCAAAGCTAACAATTGAATTAACAAATTACATTTACAAAGCTTGAACCACAGTGAAAAATTAAATTGAATTCACTCCTGCCACTGATTAGCGTGTATCCTGCTGTATTTGGGAAATTCATTTGACCTACATAAGCTAAAATTAGCCCGTGATCAATATGTGCTGCTGCCCCAGAATCAAAAAACCTAATTTATATCACGTTTACAGGGTCAAAAAACTTGAACCTTGTCTCTGAAGCTGTAGTGAAATTCAACATCTAGTGAGTATGGTATTATTTCCTCCATGTCACACAGAGTTAGGGCATGCAGAGGCCATGGACTTTGTAATTTAAAAAGGAAAATGGAGGCCCTGCCAAATAAATGATCAAAATCATGTGAAATTTTTAAGCTACAGTAAGCTGATGCTGACAGGGGTTGAGAGGAGCCCACATGGAGACATTTCACTGCTGTGCACACAGGCCTCCCATTGTCACCATGATGTGCAAACTCACACACACAACAGGGTTTAAAGAAGAAGGAAATGAGAAGCTGCTTTATACCGAGATGATTGACAGGTAAACTTTGAGTTGTGAGGCCGAATGAGAGCGGGCCTTCAGCGTGAACATCTGGAGCCAAAGACAGCTTTGACCACCCACTGAGTCTATGTACGTATGTACGTATGTACGTATGTATGTACGTATGTATGTATGTATGTATGTATGTATGTATGTGTAAGTGTGTGTGTGTGTGTGTGTGTGTGTGTGTGAGAGAGAGAGAAAAGGCCGTACTCTCTGCAAGGCTCTTTTTTGCCTAGTTTGCACCGAAAGTCTATAGTGTGCTTCCTCTTTAATGGTATCCTATTGGACTAAAGGGAACACACATACACGAACACACACACACACAGCTTCACAGGTCCCTTCACAAAATCTGCCTTGGGGTTGATTATCTGAACTCAAATCTATTTAAAAATGGATACAATCACAATGAACAGCTAAAAACTACAATTTTATCCAGAATAAAACACTCTTTACAACATGCCAACAACTGTTTTTGGTGGAAACCGTTTTTCCTCTATTAGTCTAGTTCAGTGAAGGAAGATTGTGTGCAGACAATTAATTTAACCATTACCCAGTGGTTTAACTAGATGATTCACCAGCCAATGAATTAGATAAGCATTAGCCCCAGTCACAAACTTGGGGTTTGCCTACCCTTTGCTGTTCTGCAGAGCAACCTTCACCTCCGAATGTTAGAACTTTGGTCCGTCAACAAACAAATAGGTGACATTACAATGGCTTTGTATGCTTTCAGAAATGTGCTGCATTACATAATAATCAGTAATAAGTTGATCTACCATAACTATTGTTTACAAAGTAAAGTTGTTGCTAGATATGGATGCTATACATGACATAGTCCAGAATGCTTTTTTAGTAGTCGAGTTGAGTAGATTTGTGTGACCAGTGTGTGCTTGGGCTTTTCCTCTGTTGATTCTGTGTTGGCCTCATTTCTGAAGAAGCATCTTGACCTGTCTATCTGCATGTGTGAATTGATTGATGTCGAGTAGAAACAGAGGGAAAACATATGGAGAACAAAGAAGATGAAGAAATAAAGAAGTGTTGGGTGTTCTTGGAAAACAGGGGGAAATGTTAAACACATAGAAAGGGGGGGGACCAGGCACTCCAAGAATAAAGAATTTAAAAATTAGGAAGGAAGTACTTAAATATATTTGTTATAAAGTGTTAAATCATAACGAGTTAGGCCTGATGAATTGTAGAAATTCTCTATGGTCGAAATATGTTGGCTTCTAAAAATGATGAAGCAATTATAATAAAGGCCTTTTTAGTAGCCTATTTCCCTCCTCATTTTTAAATGTTTCATTCTTGGAGGGCCTCATTTCTCCCCTTGTTGGGAGGAAAAAAGATATATTTCATGCACCCCACAAGTGGAATTTCAATTTTACACTCTGTTGTTGTGAAACGCTACACACATGGGCCGAAATACACACTCAGGATCCTATAGACATTAGCACTACAAGAGATGTCAGAGTGAGGGGGCTGCTTGGGAAGTGAACTGGCACCTCTCCAGCAACAAACTCAATTTCCAGACGTGGTCCACACTGAGACCTGAAGCAAGTGCCGATACAGACTGAGCTAATGACGTCCATCCCGGATCCTGTCTTCAAATCTATAAGGTCTAATGATAGAGGGTTTTAATGCTGTACTTATTAATAAGCCTCTTGAGGCTAATTTGTTGTCTGTCATGTTTGGGGTTATTGATAAAGTTGACTTGTCTAAATACATGAATGTTAAGATATAGCTACATGTCGCTAACCTATGTTTACTAGAACTGTTTCACTCGCAGCTTATTCAGCAAGTCGAACTAATGAAGTGAAATCATGGCGAAACGAAGAACAATATTCAAATTACATGATTAGTAAGTAAGGGACGATTTCCTTTTCACATCCCATTGAACATTAGCAGCTTGTTTAACAGAGCATACGGACATTAGCTATTAACATTGCATGAAGCAACAGAGTGCTTAATAACTAAAGTTCCTTTAACTTATGGGGGACATCTTTTTATTTCACCATGCAGGTGTCATTTTCAAACTTTAGTTAGTGGTCTGTCACATTATTAAAGAGCTCCTAAATCAACCACTTCCCGTCGACAGTCAGATAAATTAAGTAGTTCACAAAGGTCATTGCAATAAGAACTTTTGTTTAAAGATCATTTCACTACACCCTGCGGCTACACCCCACCACTGTTTTGTTCCAAAATAGAGACATCAGTCACGCCACCGAATCCGACTCCAGTGCGATCAATTGATGTCTGCTTCACCCAGCAAAATATGTTCGAGGACTTAAAATCTGATTAACAAGCCAAATGTAAGAAACAAATAAAAAGGGCCTTTATGTATTCCTTTCTTCACCCCTATCTAACACCCCAGAGCGACTGAGATTGTTCTAAAAATTTACTGAATGTGACAGATTTCTATTTTGATAAAGGATGTTTGTCTGAGCTTTGTTGCAGTGAAGGAACACTCTGACCCTTGTCTGGGTGTGGAGTCTGAAAGTCGTCCAAGTCCATATGTGCTGAAAGTCCTGGGCTGTAGGGTATTGACGTTGTCTAAGCTTATTTACTGTTTTCTTTTGTTTACCTCTGGCTAATAATTCAATGTGGATTGGATCTACAGCTGGATCTGATCTGGATAAACACTGATTGTATCCAAAATGCAAAGTTACCGACACCCAACTGGGATTAAGAGAAATGCTCGTTCTCCCAGTTTTTTAATAAAAATAAATCTGCTCTAATGCATTTATTCTGGTGTTTATAACCCAACCAAATGGCTCTTTAATGATGACACTAGTCAGGGAAATTCCACTTCTGATAGATCCAATAGTTGTGATTTCTGACATGATACCATACGTTTGATGGAAGTAGCAAGGACTTTTCTGCACCAACTTGTTATATTATACAGCACAAAGGAACTATAAGTACAACAGATGCACATTCATTACAAACAATACATTATGCCAGCAAGGGATGTTGTTAGTGAGAAACCATTTTTAAAATAGGCATGCAGCATATTTATCTGGAAGGAAATGTCTAAAATGTCTTCACATCTATAGAATTGATTACCTTGATTTTTTGTACAGACAATCAAAAGATCCAGGTGGCTTAGATGGTTTAAAAAGATTATAATTATGAAGATGATTTTTGGGGTTTTTTAGCTTTATTTAGAAAGAACAGCTTTAGAAAGAGAGAAGGGAAATGTGGAGAGAGAGAGTTGGGGATGACATTAAGCAAACTGCATCAGGATCAGGATTCAAACCTGCTACCAGTAACATACGATGACTATGACCTCCATACATGAGGCTCCTGCTCTACCAAATGAGCTGAACTAACACCTCTCTTAAACTGTGCTTCATAAACACCAGCTGGTAAACATTCTCACAAGTGAAATATCCAAACAACTTGTCTTTCCAGTTAGCAACCATTTTTGAACAGATATTCATGGTCTGCCTGCCACAAAACTCAATGACTTTAGTCTCAAACTCTACACCTAGCACCGTTGTGATGTTAAGATTTGGGTTTTGAATAAACAGACAAGTGAGTGACAAAATCAGATCAAACCTTGAGATGGTGCTGATAATCAAATACAAATACTAATAACACTCCAAACAGCCTTAGCCGCACTTTTGTTGTATGTGCTAATTGGCACAAGTTGCTAAAATGGTGAACAAGGAAAACGGGCAACCTTCATATCAGCATATGAGGAAGAGGAATGTTAGTGACTGTTAGCTTAAAATATAACTGTGCTAAAGCATCATGTTTTGTCTTATAGGCTCTCAAGATGTCATTTAGACTTTGCAGCCATGCACAGGAGGTTTGTAGCTTTTATTTTGCACTGACATTTCTGTAACTTGTTAGTATAAACCTGACAGAAGAAATGCACAATAAAAGCCACAAAAAGGAAATTGCTTGACTTTTTAACCTTGAATAAATGCTTTTAGTGCAGGATCACGTTCTGCTTCCGCAGATAAAAAGGAAAAGAGTAAACAGGCTTTTTTTTTTTATAGAGAAATGGTTGGGCACAAGAGACAATGTTTAAACATTGCATTTGGGAAGTGAAGTGCAAGAAACTGTTTGCAAGATGCATGCAGGTTTATTTAATTTATAATATTAACTTTGAGCCAGGTAAAGAAGTGTTTAAAACTAGAGTAGTAAAAATAAGTTTTTAAGAATATTATATTCTCAATAATATATTCACCACTCAAAATGCCTGTGTGCAGCACCATCACTAATGGAGGATAAAATCAGGTTAATTCATCAAGGGAGACTTCTGTGATCGATGCTATTTTAAGATGCATGTGGGAATTCAAGCTCTGCCTCCTGTTTTCATAATATCTCTAGAAGCCAAAGCACTGACTCCCTTTATGTCTCAGATTACCATAAAACTGTTCATTACATGGTGTAAATTGTTTTTAAAAGGGGGTTTGCCCCCCATTTCTTAAGCTTGTTTTGATATTTGTATCCACTTTGGAATCGGTCACTTTTGTGTGCATGTTATTTAAAATCTTTACAGCTCATGACTTGGACTGGATAAAAAACCTTGAGGTGTTTTCCCATTGTGTCATGTCCTGCAACACAGTTTTTGTTCCCATGGTGAAAAGAGAACAAGGTTGTAAGATGGAAATGTGACTCCGGTTCAAGAGAGAGATGTAGCTCTTCCCCACAGCACCCTTGTTCCCATAACTCTCTGACATCATGTTATTTTAGTCCCTGTCCCTGTCACTCTAAATAATACCTAGTCTGTTTCTCTCACAGTTTGAGTGCCCCAGTTTTGGTAATAAAACCTCATGTTGATCTTTTTAACTCAATAAAATGGTCTCTGGGTTGCAAGAGAAATGTTATTAATTGTTATTGGGGTTCACATGATGGAGATGGTGCCATTCATCACATGGTCTGACTACCAGACTAACTAGACCAACATTTAGATGGAAAATTAATTTTTAGATTCAACACCTCCTGGAAAATAAAAATACAACCAAGTTGGTTTAGTGAAATGTCATTGAATAAATGTTTTGTTAGTGTTCCTGAAACTCTGGGACAATGGAGGACTTCGCTTTCAATGGAAAACCACTTTGTCAGAAAGTTGTTCCAGTGGAATCATGCTGTAGATTTAACAGAGTGACTTGGTTACCATTTAAAGATAAGTCCTGTGTTTTTACATAGTCTACAGCTCTGTAAATGTTGATACCAATTGGTTGGTGTCAGACCATATAAAGAATGGACAGCACAAGAGCTACAAAGAAGTAAAGCCAAAAGATCTAGAGCTTCCTCTGCTGACTGGCTGCTGTATCATGAACCTCTCCTCCTCCATGTTAACAGGTGGAACATTAAAACCAGAATACATGTTTTTTTTTTCCAAACATGGTTTCTGTTATCATAATCAGCTGTTATGCTGATTTTAAATATATAATAATTTACGTCAATATTAGTGGCATTGTTATTGCCAGAGATATTCCTCCCTACACCTTGCTAGATTTGCCTTGCCGTTCTGAAAAAGATCATAATCTTAAGAAATGATTTCGCTGGCAGACATCATACAAGTTCAGGTGGGTTTGGCCTTTGCTCCAGCTCCAAGTCTGGAAATGTGGGGATGGGTCTTAGGATGTCTTTTTTGGTGTAAACTCTTGGGAGTCCAATCATACACTCAATGTAATGAAATGTTTTGGAACAACAATAAGCCAACAAGATGCGCATGTTTGGTGCAAACCCAGTTTTTCAGAAGGGATTTGGATGAATTTCAACTCAATCTTGTGCATCAGCATACATACAGCCACATCCAAATAGTTGTGTAAAGTTACACCCTAAGAGAGATCTAGGTCAGAGATTGTCCACAGTGGCTTGCCAACAACGGTCTGAGAGAGTCACAAAACATCTCTGTAGAACATGACCTGGGATCTGTACCCCAAACACACACACATTCGTGCACCCAGACGAAGAAGGGACTCCCAGATCACTAGTGCACATCGATGGGATCAATCACTAAAGCACACTCTGATGAGGGTCCTGAGAGTGGAGCTGAGTGCATAAGGATTGTAACCTAAATTAAATTGGTATTAAGAAGGATTTAAGCCTCTTGCTGTGTACAATGTAGCCGCCCAGAGATCAAGCATTGAGACACAAGTTGGTTTTGGTTACTTCATGATAAGCACTTCCACAGAGTCACTTCAGGTCACCACACACAGCAGCCCAGTCAACATGATGTCAGATGGGTTAGGATATGATGCCACACAAGCATGGTGCCACAGCTGTGACGACTTTGATCTTGGTTCACTTCAGGGCACCTCTGCACTTACAGAGGCTTTACAATGCTGTTTGTCAGCTCTAACACAGGCTGTCAACGTTCCTCTCCAGCTGTGTAAATCACTACACAAGAGCCTATATCCTTCCACTGTCCAAAGCCACACACGATAATCAAAAATTGACGACTAAATTTAGCAACTCTAACTGGAATTCCAACACCAAGCAAAAGGTTCAAGTGTTTTAGAGCTTGGATTAGTAGTAAAGGTAGAATGTGGAGGTTCTACAGATTGATTTGTGATTTGTCAGGACTAGTGAAGACTTAAGAGTAAGATGACCCTAAAGGCTAAGCTCCTGATTTACCACTTAATATCTGTTCCAAACCTCAGCTCTGGTCGAGAGCTCCAAGTGTTGCTTGAAACAGACGACAAACCAAAATGGATTTTGAGTCACATAAAGTCAAACAGAGATGAGATACAAATGCCACCCTTATTGGTGGTACCTCAGTGGTTCACCCCAAAATTTAAAAAAGAATACTTAGAAGGAGCAGAGCTGTGGCTGTTTCCTGTTCTGAGTATGCTGATGAGTGTTGTCAGAGCATCTGGGATGTTTCGGGACCAAAGGTCAAAGGTCACAGCTTGCTGCTTGTTCTCAGGGTACTGAATGTACAGAAGTTATGATGTTGTATAGTAGATCGATGTGTGAGTGCATGTTGCTGTGTGTTTTTGAGAACATATGGTACCGATGATGTTCTTTCTGGTTTTTTAGACTTCAGATGTTACATTTTCTTCTTATTGCATCCTTATGTTGGGGTTGAAATTTAAGCAGTGGGAATGTTTTAGGCAACTGTTTGTAGATTTCTACATCATGATGCTTTTAATCCAAATAAAAATAATCTGGTATGTTTTATTTTAACACCACCACAAAGTGTAACGTCTTTGATTTATAATCAAATGTTTTGGACATGTTTTAAATGTCCCAGTATGGTTTTAATTCAGACATCTCTTATGTAGGTCCTACACACACACACATGCACACACACTCATTCCATTCCAACACTGTCGGAGACATTTTTCACAAAGTTTCCAGGCCAGCTAGAGTGCTGGGAATTTTAAACATGATTTTGTTCTGTTGTTAACAACCTAAAAGTAAAATCTATTTATAGCCACAGTCAAGTCAACGTACATTATGCTACTGCGCAAGAACAAAAAATGTTGCACCTCATAAAGAACTTATATGGTAAGTAAAACGTACTGTCCTTTGATCCATTGCACACAGAGTCAGAGTCAAACTGTTTTTTCTCATTCACACTCCAGTCTAAGTTCTTCAAACAACCCTGGTCATCTATTAATCTGTGCAATATGTCGCATTGAAGGCATGCGAGCAGCGTTGAACTGCTAGTCTAACAACGATGATTTTAAATGTATTTTAAATATGTAAAATAAATCCTTCTAGATTAATTCAAATTCAAAGACGTGTTTCACCTTTTTGTGTTTCTACTTATGCTGCAAGAACTAGCACAGCATATCTGATCCGGCAGCATGTTCCAGCTCCTAGCCCTGTTTTCCATTAAGTGAGTTTACTCTGAACATCTTCTGTGTCCATCACTCCAGCAGCTGATCTGGTTGTCAGGCTTCCTCGTAGCACACTGCTGAAAGCCCTATCAATTAAGATAAGAGGACATGATGAACTCTATTGATCCCAGAGGGGAAATGCAGCTGCAGGAAGCAGGTAAATTAAACTGAAGCTACAGGTTTACTGTGCTAAGAAGGATTGGTGCAACTCTGCACTCAAAAGAAGCAATGTGAACGGCCAACAAAACCAAACAAAAAAACTAAACTTGCTCTCTTCATGACAGTCACAGTTACATGGAAGCTGATATATTTCCTGTATCTTTACCCTAAATATAAAGCTACAACCAGTTTGTTTGTTTGCTATTACCATGCAGATGGAAGACAGCTAGCTTGGCAATGTCCAAAGCTAAAAAACAAAATCTGCCTATCAACATGTCTGAACCTCATGCTCAAACATGCTTCATCTTTAAATATGAAGCACCAAAATGTAGAGTCAAAAGCTGGAGGTCGTGACTTGGGAGTTATGTTACTGGCATAAAACATTTCTTGTTACCACAATTTCTTGTGTTATTCACGTCCATCTTAGTGAAAACAATGTAGATAGGGTAGAGTTTTCCATTGTTGAGGATGTTGCTGTCAACTATTTAAGTGGATTAAACACACATTTAAATTCAGACTAGTCAATCAGGCTCAAGTTAAGAAATCAGAAAAACAATGAAAATTGAGCACAATTTATCAAACACATCTAAACACAGGATCAAAACGTCTGTGGATAAATGATGTCATTGGTTTGCTGAATGTGGCTAATGTTAGCTGTGCTAGCATCGCAAGAGTTTGATCATCCTTGCAAGTCTACGTGTCTGACTTGCCTCCAGTCTTCATGCTAAGTTATGCTAGCAGGTTTTAGAGACAGGAAATGACCAAATGTTTGGTTAATAATTAACCGGGCAATAAGGAAGACATTACTAACTAGTTTTGTCAGATCCCAGCAGAGTGGGTTTAATGGTCAAACCTATAGCACTTTGACAGTACATGTCCTGTCCCATTGTTCCTCCATAATGTTTTGTTTTTTTAACAGTGAGATATCAAAGCCAGCACACAGAGATTAGTGGTATCCATCTGTCTTCATCAGATTTGATCAATTCTCTGAAAAGAAAACATCTTCTAAAAATCTGACATGAAACTAAAAAAGTTATTTAAGGATAAGCAGCTTGAAAGGGAAGATGACTCACACATCTCCTATGTGGCCTTTTGTTTGGTAAAGCATTGACCTGAAGCCTCATACTGATCTTAATCTATGAAACACTCCACAACAATCCATTATACTCTTCATGACTCTTTATTAGTGGGACAGTGGTACTTCTATCACCGCTCTGTGGAAATAGCTAGCATGTAAGCAGCACTCTGTCACTGCATCAGGACCTTTATAACCCTGATTGGAAACTATCTGTTGGGACTCCGAGCTGGAGCAGGACACTGACAACATCTATGGTTATTATAAATTATAAAAAGAGGGAAGCAACAGGAAACCCCAATCAGTGTTGACCCGCGGGTAAGTAACATCTGTTCTTTTGGGTTTTCAGTTTTTTTTATTTTCTTGACCTAATTAGAGCTTCTTTGTGTGCGATATGATCAGCAGACCCGTTCTGGATTAAGATGTCTCATGAGAAAAGGTTCAAAGGGATTCCCATGTCAAAGGTACGTTATGAGCCGATTCCAATCAAGGGTGCAACGTGACTGTTTAGGCAGAAATTGCGGTGGTTTTGCAAATCCCTTCATGTATTCATTCCTTATCGATCCGCATCAACCCGCTGGTCGTGTTCTGGAAAAATATCATCGAGCGGAACCAACCCGTTTTCCGAGGAATAGCTGTAAACAACAAGAAAACAAACATTTTCCAGTTTGGACTTGTTTCACATCGATATTTTGTTATTGAGGTGGAGGTCTGGTGACTGCATGCGGAGGCATATGAGTCGCATGATTTTCAAAACCCATCAAACTCGATTGACCTCCATATGCCTGCTGTTGGGTAATTGTCTTCTTAACACGCATTATGCCCATCAGATTTTTTCATTCTTTCTAATCTGTCCCGCTCACATATATGCAATTATCTTCCCGTCTAAAAGTTGACATCTTTTTCATTACATCGCTTATTAAATCTACTGGAACCACTTGGTTCATTTAAGATACCTTTTTGCATGTTTTCCACTTCTATTTAGCTTGGAATCACTTTATTTTTTTGTGGCTAAAAACCTGCTCAATCAAAATCCTCATTGAATTGTTTCCTGAAATCTGACCTTAGTGCCAACCCAGGACATAAGTTGTTTTATCTTAGTAGTTTAATTTAGCTTTTTGATTGGTGTCATTGTCATTCAAGACTTTCTATTATTTTCTGTATTATTTTTTTTACCTCCTCCTCAATCACAGGCCTTCAGGGCCCAGCTGTTCAGAACTATCCCCAAAGCATGATCTGGGCAGATTTATTAGCCGTGTCGGACTATTTCCATTACTTAAAGTTTGGTTGAACTGTACTCCAGGGGATCTTTAATGTCTTCTTAATGTTCTTGCATTTACACCCTGACTTTTTCGTTTGGATAATCTTTCTCTGAATCACTTGGAGGGATCTTTTGTCTTCATTGTGATGGTTTTCATACAGACTCACCAGATTCTTAAGCTTCCTCATTCCAAAGGTTGAAACACAACCAAAGTTATTAGTCTAATTTCTAGTCAGAACAATATACTTAATCTAAACCACATTCACCTTAAAAGTTCAGATACACATTTTCTTTCTAGAAAAAAGGCCTGAATTGCTTTTACGCAAGCCACATTTAATTGTTAAAGTTGACATATCATGAAAAATCCACTTTTACAGTGTTTTTGAACATATATTTGGGTAACCTGAGTGTCTACTGACCCACAAATTTGCTCCCCTTGTGATGTCACAGTGGGATTCTGGTAAAAAAATAATAATACCCTCCCCTCCCCTGATATCTCCACCCATGGACTCCACCCCCAGCCTAGAACAAAACATTTGCGCAGGTCCGCCATTTTTATTCTTGCTACAGAGGAGTGATGTCTACCAGGAAAACTCAGGGGGCGGGCACAGATGTTTCATTTAGACCACAGGGGACTGTTTGAAAAGGTAGAAAATGTCCTCTTTAAGTTTCTTGAATTAAGATTCAGATCTCAATTTAAGAAATTTTAAAGGAGCTGAAATGAACCGTTGGCAGATGCTGAGATGAGGGATTTTACTGACACCAGTAAAAGATAAATAAGGAGCTACACATCTTGCAACACTAATCGATAGGTGTCCCTGATTGGTTAAATTGAGAGAGATCTCCTTTAAGTTAATTGCTGCATTGGCAGCTTTTCTTTTAGTCATAACAAACAATTCAGGCTTTTTAAACTTCTAATGAGTAATGTAAGTAAATCTAATTAATACTCACAATCCATCCATGCCAACTGATAAATGTTTATCTGGACATTTTAAGTGAGTGTGGTTTATATCGAGTGTAATGAGATATTTTAACTAGATATTAGACATTACACTTTGTAACATTTGAGTGTGTGCAGCGTCAGATGTAGGTGTGAAAAGTTGAGACCTTTCACTACGACAGTAATGATTTACGGGGGGTGGCACATTCTCATGAAAACATGTACTTTGGATTTCACATTTGTGGTTACACTAAATCCCTACAACAATCTATTTCCACTTTCACATTTATTCATTTTTTATTGCTGATCAAAAAAGCAGATTAAGTTTGATTTAAAGCTGTAAAAAAATAAAATAAATAACTTCCAGGGGATTTAGTACTTTTAAGTAGGAATTAAAGTAGTAGGCCTAGTTAATAGTAACGGTTAACATGCAGAAGAGACAAGGTCTCAAGGCAATAAGGATGTAGGGAAAAGATGTAAACAAGTACAAGATCTGATGGGTGGCTGTTTTTCTGGTTTCTAGTCGATGAGAGGTTTGTGTAAAGAGGAGGATTATGAGTTTCTGGGAATGTCGGGGAAGATGACAAAAGAACCAACGGAGGGAGCTGAAGCTTTGGAGGACTACAGGAGACACGATAAGGAGGAGCGGGTGAGAGATGAGGAGGAGTATGCCTGTACAGACTGCACTGATATAATAGCATGACTAAAAGGAAAAAATACTAAAAGGTTTTCAGTGTAAATGTGTTTGTTTCTCAGATCCGTTGGCGACAGGAGAGGGAGCAGAAGGAAAAGGAGAGACTACAAGAAATAGAAGAAAGCAAAAAGGTGAACACACACACACACACACACACACACACACACACACACACACACACACACACACACACACACACACACACACACACACACACACACACACACACACACACACACACACACACACACACACACACACACACACACACACACACTCTACAGGTCTGTATCTGTAAACCATATAGCTTCATATCACGCAGCTGTTGGCACAGTTTGCAGGGTAATTGGGACTCCTTGACGTGTCAGTTTTATGGGGGAAAAGTCCTGCCAATGCATGCAGATCACACACACACATAGACACACACACGCACACAAGATGCATGCAGTAGCCACACAGAAGGGACTGCAGCTGATTGGTTGTTACGACAGACTCTCTGGTTGTCAGCATTACTTTTTTGGAAGCCAAATTCTGAAGGGAGGAAATCAACTTGAGGCACTTAATACTCATGTATTCAGTTGTTTTTTTCGGTTGTGGATTTTTTGCCTCAACTCAGCCAGCAGCATCCCAAATGATTTATCCGTCACTATTAGCAGCTAGAAAATGTCTAAAGGAGAGTTCAAACTGTTTTATCTGTTTCCTGTGGTTAATCTTTTCTGCAAACGTAGCTTGTCGTTCACATTTTAAAGACACTGTGCTTGATTTTTCATTAAAGCAGGATTTTGTAATCAGCTTAATGGAAACAGTGCGCTGAACAATCAGGCAGACCGGCAGTAGTGTGACGTTGGATCAATGAGTGTTAATTTACCGTCAATGTTCACTTCATCGCTTGCGGCTAAATCAGATTCACTTCCATGGAAAACGAAAAAACTTTGGCTCTCTGTCAAGGGTGCCGATCCTATCAGAGGCCACAAACACACACACACACACACACACACACACACACACACACACACACACACACACACACTGCAGAAGAGGAAGCACACATTTGGCATTTTAAAAGTAGTGGGATCAAACTGTACATTCATAAAAAACAAACACAAGCATGCAGTTGCTAAAACAGATGCACATCCTCATTGACATGGAATGCACACTCGCGCACACACACACTCAAACACACCCAAAACACAGCTGTGGGTGCTTTGGGCAGCCGTCCTGTTTCTGACAAGAGTGTGTGAGGTCAGCAGGGGACGTGAGCTGTTGTTGTTGTCAGTGTTTCTGCTGCACGCTGCACACACACACACACACACACACACACACACACACACACACACACACACACACACACACACACACACACACACACACACACACACACACACACACACACACACACACACACACACACACACACAGGAAGTGTATGACAACATTTACCCGCTAAAGTGGACAGTCACTCTCACCTCTGTATGGAATGTACTGTGAGTAACACTTACTTAACCTCTGACACACAAATACAAAACACAAACATGCTTGGACTCGATGGCCTCTGATATGTGCACTGACACGACCCCACATACAGGCAGCCTAAACATGAACATAGACACACTAACTCATGTATGGACATTAATCACCATGGTCACAATCAAACTGACCACTTGAGCTCCAAAGTGGAGTAAAAAAAAAAACACTCTGTAATGTTTCTAACTTAGGACTCAGGGTGAGCGATCCGAACATTCCAACATATTAAAGCAGATAAAAAACACACCTCCCATTACGTGACCAATTACGTTTTCAGAAAGAAAGGCATTGTGGGGATGTGTTTATAGTCCCCAAGAGGCTATCCGAAGCCCGTTTGGCTGGGTTTTGTTACATAACATAAAAAGCAGAGAGAAAACAGAATGCAGGAAAACATTTGTTTAAATGCTCTTACATAACCATCTGGCATCAACTTCTACTCCTTATTCCAAAAGTACAGAGCCATTAGGCTGTCGTCAATAACATATCTGGATTTAATGCGTCCTGACTTGAGAAACTCGGAAAATACATTCATACTTTCACATATACATAGGTGATACAGACACACAGACATGTTGTAGTTCTATGAAGATGCAAATGTTGTATATGCTCCATAACCCCCCAA
The DNA here is from genome assembly GCF_963930695.1 of Labrus bergylta. Lineage (NCBI taxonomy): Eukaryota > Metazoa > Chordata > Actinopteri > Labriformes > Labridae > Labrus > Labrus bergylta. The sequence goes on along the minus strand of NC_089217.1, from coordinate 15,846,482 downwards.
CATCTCTCTGCACTGTATTAGCTTACAGTAGTTTTTAGATTTAAGATAGAGATGTATATATTAGTTTTTAAGCAGTGTCAAACCTGGAAACTTTATTTTGAGCTATGGAGAGAATCATGTCTTTATGCATCAACATTATGCAGCCTACCTGTACTGGTCAAGCAATAAACGAGCCTGATCTTTTATAATTACCTGAACATTCATTCTACAACTAAGCCTCGAAGTTTGAGCCCGAGCTGAGGTTTTGGTCTGACTGTTTTTAGTGCTACAGTTAGAAGTTTGAATATTTGATGGACATATTAACTAAAGGGTTTCTCTGACTTTCCCACAGGTCAAAACTGAGAAATGTGGTGCCACTTACAGTGTTCTAGCCAAAGCTACAACCAGATTCCATAAAATTAGGGACATGGTTTATAACTGAAAAATAAATAAATAAATACATTTTATAAATGTAAGCAAAGGCTATCAATATCCCCTACCAAAAAATGCTCCAAGTACAGAATCACATTGAAACACCACTACTGGCTGCATTTGCCCTGTAAGTAAACGGGAAGCTTGTCTTGATGCTGTATAATAAACACTCTTGAAGCATTTCTCAATAGACTAAAACCCGCTCTTCTCCACCCTCTGCTTGTCAACAAATGCACAATGTGGAGGTGTAACCGCACTACTGTATGTGTGCTTTATGACCAAACTAAATTCCTATATAATTGAATGCTGGCAAAGCTTTTATTTACTTTAGCTTATCATTATATCCAAAGCTAATTTATCGTACCACTGAAGAGGCAATTTACTGTTTAAAAAGTACACAAAGACTTTTCTAAAAACTGAGAAAAAAATGGCGCTGCAGAAACTGGCTGCTACCCAGAATCAGAAGACTTGTTCTTTTTATTTATTTATGAAGATTTCCCTCAGACAGCATTGCTCTGCAGGAATATGGATATTCCATACAAGTAGAAGGTGACTATTAGTTTTACACTCCACTGCCATTCAGGAACAAAATAGCCTTCACAGTTGTTAGGTGGGGGTTATTTCTGTAGTAGATGGACAATTATGAAATCGTGAAACAGACTGTGGATCATCTTAGATTTATTCAGCCATGGTCAGACAACACAGAAACACAACACACATGGCTGACAAAGTGCAGACCATCGCTGACCCATGCTGACCAAGATCTCACAATCATTGACAATCATTGGCAAAGTGGCCATCATGGGCAAAATGGCAAAATGGCCAAGCGGCAAAGTCTTCATCACACAATGTGGCTTATATTCTGCTAGAAGGTACAGCCCACAAATTCCATTTGGGTACATCACTATAAAACAATAAAGATGACATGTCACTGATTTGTATACGTATCAGATGTAGACTCTCTGTCTAGCAAACAGTTGCTGACAACCTATAGTTGGCTCCTATCCAAATATAGATCTACTACTACTTAGGTGCTTCACCCATATAAGGTTACAGCTTCACAGACCCAAAAGTAGAATTACTGTGAGATGGTTGACACAATTTAAAGATATGTCCACAAAATTATCAAGATGAATGAATCCATGAAAATACGTACTAACAACAGTCCAGCATTTGGTCTACATGTATTTGACACTTTATTCAATGTACATAAACATTAGCCGAGAATGCCTGTTTAGGGGGGAGAATAGTTTTTGCACAACATCCCTGTAAATATCTATGAAAGTAAAGAAAAGGAATACAACCGTCAACAGGACGATGGCACAGTGGATATTACCCATGACTATTTTCACACCTCTGCAGATGGATTATGACTTTTTGACCAGAAGACCCTTCAACAGCTCTGCACACTCATACTCCACAACCTGTCCAGCAGCCAGATGGCAAATCGGCTTCATGATGTTATTACCGAAACGGAAAGAAGCATTAGTGCAATTTGTCAACTTGTCAGTGATTGCCAATTCAAGTCAATTTGTCCAATTTGTGCTCCTCCCTACACACACACACACACACACACACACACACACACACACACACACACACACACACACACACACACACACACACACACACACACACACACACACACACACACACACACACACACACACACACACACACACACACACACACACACACACACACACGTCAGTCGTACACAATCAGGACATTCTCTCCTTCAGTTGAAAACAAGCATTTGGACGTTTGGATGTTTGAATGTGTGTGTGTGTGTGTGTGTGTGTGTGTGTGTGTGTGTACCATGTAATTGGGGAGGTAACGCTTTAACTGCTTTCACCTTCACTCCATATGTGTCAGCACGTCTTCCTCTGTAAACTGACATTAAACTAAACGCTCCCTCGCTCACATCAACTTCCTACACACATTACCGCTCCCCTGACACACACACACACACACACACACACACACACACACACACACACACACACACACACACACACACACACACACACACACACACACACACACACACACACACACACACACACACACACACACACACACACACACACACACACACACACACACACACACAGCATGACAGAAATGTTAATTGATGACAGGCGTTGAGAGCCACTGGCCTTGGCCCTCTCACATGTATCCCATCTGAAATGTTTAAAGTCACACACACACACACACACACACACACACACACACACACACACACACACACACACACACACACACACACACACACACACACACACACACACACACACACACACACACACACACACACACACACACACACACACACACACACACACACACACACACACACACACACACACGTCGCACACAAACACACAGCGGGAAACTAGATCCAACAGAATAATACTCAGTCCAATTTTGAGGTCAGGGTTCCACATCCATCCGGCCCGACACTTTTCATGACTCACACACACCTCTACACACGCATGAACACGCCTACTTAGGACTCAGAGGTGCAGCCCTGACAGAATGTATGCTCTGTTATATTACTGCACCAGGGGAACGGGGGAACCTTCACAATGATCCTACAGAGCTTTAAGATAGTTCACAGGATTTGGTGTGAGACATTGTGAGTGTTTTCTTTGTCAACAGACCTTTTTTTCAGCCAAAAGTTCAGTGTTCAGTTGTGAAATAGAGTCCTGATATCTGCTCTTTATTATGGACATAACAGATTTTTTTTAGGCGTTTTGTTTTTTAATGTACCCTATGCTGCCTCTTTCTCAATTGAGAAATATGTAGGCTGCTTTGGAAATATAAAAACAGTCTTGGCAGCATCATGTAAATTCAGGAGGCTCATGTGGCCACACATGAGAACAGATAAATCAAAGAATCAAATCTCATCATGATAACATGGAAGGAACATGTGAGGAACATTATCTTTCTTTTAACAGGCTCTGAAGTTATTTTGAGGGATTTTTTAACACCGAGCAATTCATCATGCACAGGGGAGAATGTTATTACATTTGAGTGCAAACACTATCAGTACCTCAAGGAAGTCGTGATGTCCAATTGAGCAAATTCAACCAATCTCTACACTGTGTAATTTTAAACACCTCTACTCTCAAACAAATTATATAAATTCACTTTTTTACCTCAGAGTCCATCATCGTCATCATGTACTCCACCAAGGTACTTCTATTAGAATGAAAATGTAGACTATCAAAGGTCTGCAGTGTTTTACTGAGGTAACCATCAGTGTCTTATAAAAACTCTGGAGCGCTGCATGCTAGAGAGTTTTTGTAAGTATCAAAAGTGTATAATCAACAATTAAATATGTACATCTTGGCAGATTTACACTCAATTTTAAAATTCACATTTGGTGAAAATGCATGTAGAAGACGATGTGTATTATGCTTTCAGCTCAGCTGGACAACATTTCAGGAGTTTCAACTCATGCGGTTTCACTAAAGATTGATGTACACATCAACACTTTTTTTTGTAAATATCCCCCAGCTGGTAAACCACCTATTTCTCGTTCTGTTTGCTATGAAACAAGGCAGAAGTAACTACTTAAAGCAAGTCTTCCATGAGCAAAATCTAATCTCTTAGAGAGTTCAGAGTTCAGATTATAAGAGAACTCCTTGATACCACATAGAAAGGGAAAGGTTTGTGGATTGAGCATCACTATCCACTGGATGCAAAAATACTTCAAATTGTAGAACGTGAACCAGAAAAAGGCTCTGCTTCTAACTCGATGTTAACTCTGGGAACATTTCATGATGAATTTATGTATTTAACATCCTCTTCAACATCTTCTTTATCCATCATGTTATTACTGTAAGAAAACAAATCTTAAGGCAGGAGATGTTTTAAACGTGATCTTATTGGTCCTTATCTTTATATCAGGAGAAAGAGCAGCAGTGGAGGACTCATGTGGAAAACCTGACCTCCAGCCAGGAGAAAACTCTGCAAGACAGACTGGCAAGACTCAGGAGATTCAGGGTGACACACACACTCATAAAAACAGACATCATAATCTGAACTTCAGCTGTCAGGCACATAGTTAACAAATCATGCAGCTGGTTCTGTCTACTGCTGTAACAGTCTGAGATGAATCACTGCAGTGTGACGCCCTCAGAAGCCACCTCATGTTTCAAAGCTTCTGCAGAACACTAAAGCTTTTAAAAGATCAGAGACGTGATATATATATCAGCTGCTGACTTCATCATTAAGTGACGTTGCAGTGAAAGCTTATTGATCAGGTCTGAGTTAAAGAGCCAATAAATTATTTTATAGTGATGTATCTGCCACTTAACATTTACAACCTCAGTCAGTTAAGAGATTAACATTTTGTATATTTAGCACTTTTCTCCCTCTTGTAGGAGTTCCAGAGGAAGGTGCTGGTCGAGGAGTCGGGGATGGAGGGTGTGTCCGCCACCGTCACAGCCAACCAGCTGCTCACCAGGATGTAGTGCACAAAATAAGAGACTCATCTTAAATGTGCTTTTTGTTGCACCAGAACATCAATAAAATATAACTGTGTCAAATGAGACATTCATGTAAATTATTCACATACCCTGATAAAGAGAATTTTTGCATGCAGAAATGCAGCAAGACACATTTTGACAGAACTCCTCGTACGTGTTGTCCTGTTTTTTCTTTGGGGTTGTGAGAACCTAAACTGTGACAGATGTGGAGATGTTAGGAGTGATGGAATTGCTTTCAGATTGGTGAGCAGTCATAGGCTCTACATTTTTCCACTGTTTAAAAACACAAGATGAATTTCTGTCGACCTTAAATGACCTGAATCCTTCACCATATTCAAACATCTACAGCACTGTTTCTCTACAACACAACTAGGACTGGGGATTCTTCTCATATATCCTCAAGGACAAATCACAAGGATTTCTGTTCATAGACGAGCCCATGTGAAGATGTGTGGGACAGACTATTGGCAAAGTTAATCATTGAGTAGTTAAAAGTACAGTACATTTGAAATACAGCTCTGTTTTTAAATATGTTCATTTTGTCATAATTTTCAGCGGAAAATTCAACATTTAGGACAAACAGTTTAACCTAGTTTTCTGAACTCTCTGACTCTTCTGATTACTCAAAGCGCTTTTACACCGCATGTCACACCTACACATTCACAACACTGATATTTTATATTATATTGGTCAAAATGTAACCTCCTGTGGCCATGTCACTAAGACTGGATGAAACTAGTTTCAGCCGTAGACTGTAGATAATATGGACGTATTCATAGTGATGTCACTCACTGTTTTCTCAAGAGGAGTTTGAAGCCTTTCGTGGCGGACACCATATTGAAAATTCCGTCTTAAATTGACTTTAAGTCAACTTAGTAACAGGTAAGTTAAGAGCAGGACCTGAAGCCTCCTGACACACAGCTACACCGCGCCCACCTGTGAGTCAGTTCAGCCAAGCCCCGTATCATGAATGACTTGTATCCTTCATTAAATCAAAATAGATGAGTTATGAACATTTATACAAGAACAAACCACCATATCTCCTTTCTGCCAGAAAACAAATAAAAACAGTTGCTTTGAAAGGAATCACTGCGTAAACCCAACATATTGCAGTGTGGATTCAGCTACACTCTACATAATTAAGTTATCTGTAATGAAACAGGCACCATGGTTTTATCTGAGCATAAAGTTGTTATTTTGGTATTATGGAGCTTTTCTCAATTTCCTGAATCTAAATTGGTGTCGTAAAAAAAATAAAGGCAATAATATCGCCAATTATTATTTTATGAATATCACAGCTCTATGGATAAAAATGAGCCAGAAGACAAATTAATGCCATATTTAATCTTCATGTGTTTTGTGTTGTTCTGTTGTCCAATAAGAAAAGAACGAGGCCTGCAGGTCATCATTTAAAAAACACTTGATGAAAAGGTTTCATACCCACTGAGTTACGGTTAACATGTCCAGGTTATGAGTGATCTATTGAAACCATATTAAATCTATGATCGTGTTTTATAAGTGTTAAAGTAGGTTTGTCATGAGTTTACATGGGCTTGAGTATCCCAGTTTTGATCATATAAATACCTTCACACAGAGAAACCTGGTTATTCTACATGATAAACATTAGTATCCTGGTTTATGATTTCTGCATCCTATTTGTGCAGGACGTTTTATTTTTTACAACACAAACCACCACAATTTAGAAATCTGAGAGAAATGAGACCCCTGTGTCTTATTGTGTTCTTAAAAGCCAACATCGTGGTGTAGATATGACCTCATTTCGATCAACAGGAGAGGAGAATGGAAAAGGGAAAGATGTTGGGACAGGGTTGTAGTAATGTTTCTTCAGTAGCCTACTTTCCAACGTGGCCTGACTTGCTCCATGTTTAGAAACTGGCGCCCTGTAGCCTGTTCACCACAGACTTAAACGGTCAGCATATCGATGCTTTCTCCCATCTAAACTTCCAATTATATTCAATTGTTTTATTACTGAAAGATAAGACTCAGTTTCGTCGTCGCTCCCGAATAAGATACCCTCGTTGCTGCCACCATGTTTGATTTGCTGATACGTCACTTGGTTTAGACGGCGCCTGTACAGGAAGTCGTAAATTGTCAGAAACCGGGGTAAGACCTATGCAACAGTATTCGTTGTCTTTCAAAGTTCTCCAGGTAGCAAAATAAGGTTTCTCAATATCAGGATAAGGGCTTATCCTGGTTTCCTTAAATTGGGATATTTTGTTTACATGCATAACACCAGCAGAGGATACTTAAAAACTCAACCGGGATTCTCACGTTCATGTGAACATGCTCAATGTTCTCTTGCCTCCATTTGAAAGGAAAAGTCTATCTAAAGATTTTAGAGGTCCTGAGAGTTCAGCTCAGCGTGGCCTTCTATGGTAAATGTTGGGGAAAAGGAAAAACAGCAGAAAATAGACAGTGACATGAATGAATGATAAAGCCTGAAGCTTCAAGGTCGATAGGGTAGACACACACATACCCAGAGATAGACCATCATTCACCCTTGTTGGATAAAAGATCAAGTCAAGTTTTGCCAAGGCTGAAACTCTTCCCATCATCAGATCCAATATATTATTTTTTACAAAACTTAGACTTATGTGTTCTACTGCTGTCTAAAGTATCTTCACTTGCTATAAGAAGGAGAATTGGATATTTGAACGAGGTCATCCACACACACACACACACACACACACACACACACACACACACACACCTCCACTAACACTTTGAAGTTAATGTATTCACACAGATGGTCACATCATAGAGATGGTGTCCTGGCTGCCTTCTCTATGTGTGAGGAGTTGAAGATGTTGAAGTGCTTCTTCACATGCAATCAAACATGTGCAAAACATTGTAAATGCATCATTGCATTTAAATTTTTGTATGGGTATGTGTGTGCAGATCTAAAACACGTCTGCACATTTGTAGGATCACGTGGTGTGTGTGTGTGCATACAAGGTGTGGCCAGGGGCCATCTCTCAGAGTGACACATGAAAGAATTTATGTCGGAGATCTATGGACGTCTTTTATCCCTTTTTAAAGGGAGAGAAAGACAAAGGTGCTGTCAAAAAGAGAGAAAGCAAGAGAGAGAGAGAGAGAGAGAGAGAGAGAGAGAAAAGGGGTGGGGGGGGAGGTGAGATAAGCAACAGGAGTTTCCAGTGTGTCCGATGGAGAAAAACAGGAAAAAAAAAAAGGTGGAGTATGTGACTTACAATGCGTGGTGTGGTAGTGCCCGAGGTCACAGACAAACGGGAACATAAACTCTCTCTCCTGGATCGTCCTCTCATCCTCCTCCTCATGATACTTTCCTTTAAATCTTCTCAGTGTTTACATCTATGAGATCCACATTGTGTGCAGCACCTACAGCCGTTACAACATGGAAAGATTGGGTCAATGTTAGCAGACATTTTTAGGCTTTACTTTTGGATAAAATATTTAAAGTTCAAAAATGTTTTGTCATCACCATTTCAAAATACACATCTCTGTCACTTTAAAGGTCACATATTATTACATATTATCCTCTTTTTCAACCAGTTTAAATCAGTGTCTGAGCTCCCCAAAACATGTCTGTGAAGTTTCTTGTTCTAAACCCACTCTGATCCTGTATTTGATCATGTCTATAAACCCCTCTATTTCAGCCCTGCTCAGACCAGGCTGTTTCTGTGTCTGTACCTTTAAATGCAAATGAGAGGTGTCTGACCACGCCCCCTCTCTGGAAGGACATGGGCCCTTTCCGCATAGCCACAGTTCAGTATGCAGTACGTACTATTCAGTAGGGAGTTTCAGTATACTGAACTCTCGTGGTCATTCAGTATGCATTTTTTGGGTCCACCTCAGTATACTGAACATTTCAGTATGGATACTAACTTCCAGGTTTTATGCAGTATGGATCAAATGCATCTTTTCAGGAAATGAATTGTATATTACCACCCACAATGCTGTGTGAAATTAAATTTAAATTGTCACTTCACGTCCGCCTCCAAATCAAAACAAACGAGTGTGGATTAATTGAATCAATTTTTAATCTAGAGTTAAAGTCCTGACCATAGACTGTAATAATAATAATAATAATAATAATGGACGGGACAAGGTCCCCGGTCTAGTGAAGCTTTTATTTTTAGAGTTCCCCCTACTGACTGGCTGCAGTATAGGTCATAAACCCCGCCTCCTCGATGATAACAGACGGGATGTGGGTCAAACTGTAAAGCTAAAATACTTGTCACATAATTTTTTTCCAAACATAAACTCTGCTCTGATCATTAGTTATTATCACCCTACATTGTGTTCAAGTGCTCATTTTTCTGTGAAGTTTGTTTTAAATAAGTTATTTGAGGTTGAAAAACGGGATTTTACTTCATATTTGACAATGATTGACAGCCGCCGATCTTGCGTAGCTCTCTTTGTGAATAGCAAAAGTTACGTAGTGAAGGAAAGCCGAGATGCCACTGAATTTTTCCGTTCAGTTTTTTCGTCTTTTTTGACCTGGCAAAATGAGTTGTTCTGCAGTAAACTGTTCTAACTGACCTGTTGGGAGCTAAGGGATCTTTGCAGATTTTTCGGTAAGTAAAAAGTGTGATTTATGTGTCATTGGTTAAAGTCGTTATCTAACTAGCTAACACATAAGCAGTCTAAGGTTAGAAATGTTGTAAAGCTAGGTTACTTATCCAGCATGATTTATCTTTTTATTTTATTTTTTAAAATGAGCAAACCTAATAACTGACATGCTATGTTTCTTGATATTGTTATATTGTTATTGTGATTGAAATTGTATTTAAAACCAAGAATCGTATTTTAAAATCCACTCAGATGCGGTTCATTGACTGTACAGTTATTTTACAGCAAAAATAAAAACGTCTGGTAAGGTCTCAAAAAAAGTATCCAGGGCAAAAACAAAGTCAAATAATTTAAATCTGGCCTGCATCATTACTAATGTGAACATGTTTACAGTCTGAGTGATAAGTGGGCTATACCGAGAGTAACAGGTTTAATTTCACCGTGCAGGCTGAAATTCATAGTACTATATATGAGGGTAGAATATTTCTCTATGTATCCAGATAAAACTAAAGGTAAGATCTGATTCAATATAATTGTTACTGATTTAAGAGACTAACCGAAACGTGAACGCAAACATCAACAACCGGCGGCGGTGTAATGTAATATTAACCGAGCATCATGCTGCTTAAACGTGATAAATATTCTGCATTGTCTTCCACTCACACCAATTCAACAGTCACAAGTTGATCATATTGTAAATTTAATGACGCTCATTGAGAATTTGTACTAAAAATTGACAAAACCTGACAAACATTGAGGTGATTGTGACTGTGTATCTGTATTTATCACCTTTGAAAGGAAGGTGTTAATGCAGGAGACCAGTGTTACACACAACAGGCTGCTGTTATGTTAGTTAGGAGGAGACATAGGTTCAATCAAAGAAGGCATAAAGATCACGTTTTTCCCCACACGTGTTAATATGTTTTAAATGTCATGCATTTATTTTTGATTTCGCTTCAATAATCGTTAACGAAGAGAAACACCATGATTAAACTACAGGCTATTGTTGCTTTTTTATAGCCAAACAAAACATTGCAGAGGAACATCCACAGCCTCTGCATTCAAAAGAATTTCAACATTGACATTTATGTCGTCCTATTTCCCTCTTTTCGCCAACATTATATTTTAAACTGGGATTTCCTTTTTCTCAGGTTGCGCGTCTCTCCCCCAGCTCGCCCCCTCCGGTGCGCTCCTCTCCATAATGTGCTCGTCTCCTCCCTCTAAAGCTGCTGCTACTCTGTAGGACGCTTTGATTGGGGCACCTCACCAATAAAATACTATTTTATATTTTATAAGCAGTTTGCCACCACACTGCACAACTTTAACAAAGCTTCACCACACAGTCACACCATCCGCACAGCTGATCCAGGATTTACTGTAGCATCTTTTACAGCACTAAAAGGTCATGTACAGGCAAACAGAGAGAAGGGAAAAGAAACAATCTGTGCTCTCAAATAACAAAGCAGTCTCAAATCTTTTTGAGGAATTACAGCTACATTTTTTTTTACTTTGCATACAGTACATCCTCTGATAAATAAAGTGAAGTACTTTGATTGCATTTCTGTGGTGTTCCTGTAGGTGACCATGATGCAGCCAGACTGAAGCAACAGGTTGTGAAGGTGGACACCATCATCTTGTCTTTGCAGTCCTGATTCTGAAGAGAACGCCTTCACATAGGACTCAAAGGTAAAATGATCTCTCATATGATTGGACCGTGTTATTGTAACTGCTATCAGCATCAAAGTAATTTGAGTAACAATTTATAATCTTTCTTAAAATGTAAGGAAGACTAGCAGAAGATTTTAACAGCCTCTATGGTTCTGCAAGAAGTTCATGTTGAAATTGTTCTTCTTTCTGTCTTCAAGGAAATCAATGCCCAAAGGAAACAGCAGTCCAGACTCTGATTCCAGCTCCGGTGAGGTTCTGCACACAAATTGGCTGTCTGATTATATGAGAATATTTAACATTAGTTTAATTTATCAGGCTGGCCCATGTGATGACAGTTTACAATAATCTTCAATAGAAAGTGGCAGGAACACTTTTGTCTTAAAACATAAATTCATAAAGCTGATCATATTATTGGATTCATCATGTCTTATTATATATTTTCTTTTTCCTCTTAAATAGTTCTCCTGTCTTAAAAACAAACTTTAGAAGCTGAAGTTTAGCAGAAGCTGAGGACAGATCTGATTTCAGGTCTGAGGCATAAACATCACAGTAAAATTCATTATACTTTACATTTAACTCCATGATTGTTTTTCTCTATTACAGAAGATGCTCTCAGATTCAGATCCATCAGCAACCCCTGACAACATGAAGGACTCGTCCCCTGAGTGTTTCCTGTCCTCTCTCCATGGACTTCTTCTCTTTAGTTATTAACTCTTGAAAACAGCAGCACAACATGCCAGACTGTTTGACAATCTGTGATTGAATAAATTGAAATGGAATCTCATACGTATCTTAATATGCTTATTGGCTTTAAATGTTTAATATTAAATAAGTTTGAAGGCCATTTATCTCAGACGAGACCAGCTGTGACAAGCTGAGCTCGTCTGTTAGCTTTGCTGTTGTCTTAGCTGTTGTTGGTCAAGAAGAAATGAATGTCAGTTCAAGGCCTTTTCAAATGTGAACTATAAACTTAACTGCTAAATGATTTTACTGTGACCAACACTTTGCAGTGCTCCAGTTAATCAGAGACAGTCAATTCAGAGTTTAAAAAAGTTTATTTAAACATTTTATGAAAAAAAAAAAACTTCAATAAACAACCCCTGGCTTCATTAAACATGTGGAAAATAAGTAAGGGAGACCATCAGGTCCAATTGCTGGGACATAGGAGAAAGTATAAAAAATAATTTAACAAAGAAATCCCAACAAAAATCAAATAAAGTATAGAGATCCTGGATGACTGTTTGACTGTTAAAATATGATGGAAAAGCAAATCCAACACAACCCTCCAGCATCTGGCCTTTCAAACACAGGGTAACATCATGTAAAGAAAAATAAATTGAATATTGACCAGGATCTCTGTGTTTTATCTGAGGATGACTATGGTAGCCTTCTCACTGTTCACTGTCACAGAGCACCAGACTCTGTCCACCTTCTTCAGACGTCGATCAGCTCCTCTGGGTGATGGCAGAGAGGACTCTTCATCTGGGAGAGCTGCTGGTATAAGGTCATTTCTACCACAGTGGATGAGCAGGGCATCTGGCACAGGTGATAAAAGGAGGAGGTTCCTTCAAACTATGTGACCCCAGCCTGACCTCTGTAACAGGTGTGCAGATGAAGGTTGAAATGAGTCATTTTTAGGTTCTGTTGATTGTAAAATGGAAAAGAAAACATCACCTTTCTATTTAACATTTAGCTGGTGTATGACTCAGTGTTCTTTTTATTTTATTTTAGAAGACTGTATTGTTAACAACAACTTGTTTTTACAATCCTCTTATGAAACTTCAAAAAACAATCACAGGATATATAACTTTTAACAGATGATTTTAACTTACGCTTCACCTCTGTGGAAGATGTCAGACCAGCTGCTTTTATCTCTTCTTTGCCTAAATGAAGACACAAAAAACTGAAACCTACCTTAAACTGAAAAATCAAAAATTGATTTACTGTTCACTTAAATATATTAGAAAAGCAGACATGAATCACATTGCAGACTATCAGTTTCTAACAGAATACAACATATCTTACCACCTGTAGCCTACGGTCTGTGGTGCTAACCTAGCTTAAATATAGAACGATTTAGGACCCAGCAGCCCACGTATTTTCAATAATGATCAAAATAACTGGATTTTTTAAAACACAGTGTTTAAATATTAGACTTTGAATACGGTGGTTTGTTGTACTTACACATTTCTTCACAATAAGCCTCATAGACTGGCAGAGCGCTTTCGGCGTAGCTGGGCTACGCAAGTCATCAGGGCAGTACGCTAAGTGGGCAGGGCGTGTTATCAGGGCTCCTGCCCCCGGACCCTACTGCGAAGACTCTGGCTCCAAATGACGTCAAAATCGCAAGATGGAAGCTCCCCCAAGTGGCGTATTTTGGCTTCAAGAACGTTGAGTGGGAATAGCTACAGTGCGCGCCCACTGGTCCCGACTGAAATCGCTACTTTTAATTAACAACAGCAAATATAACAAATATCTGTATTATTATAAAACCTTTCCCCCTCTATTTAAATAATGATTTCACTATTTAAATGCGTCTTTATTGGTTTATTTTACTGTCTTTCATTTGTACTTTCCTGTATGTACTGTATGTGATTTAGTTATTTAATCTTTTACTTGATTTACATGGTGATATTGTTTTGTTTACCTGACTGTATATGTGCATTACTCTTCTTGAATAAAGCTAAACAAAAAAACAAAAACAAAAAAAAAAAAACGGGTGGAATGCGGCCGGTAACGTAAATGACGTCACTTCCATACTGAATTAATCAGATGAAGTAGGAAAAAAATATCTGCCTACTGTGTGTGCATACTGAATAGTAGGTACTAAACAGTATACAGCACAGATAGCAGGTACTGTCTACTGAAAGATTGAGTAGGTACTTGGCAATTCAGATACAGCCTTGGGGTGCGTTCGAATTGTCCCTCCGAACTCCTTTTACTATCCACTTTACCTTAACCCCGGAAGCATTTAAGTGGCGGCCATGATAAGAGCCGTTCGAATTCTCTAAAAGTTAAGGAAAGGTGGGTCAATGCTATCCTTTATATCGTTCACGAACATTAACGATGACAGAAAAGGGACGGAGATCATGTAAGTTACCATTGCAATAATATGCCTTGAACAACTTCAACAATCTTTAACCTGTAGGCGAACTATGAAGGTTATGCTTGTAAAACGATCAAAGTGAGTTTTAACTTTTATTGCAGCCTATGCTCAGCTTGCATTCATTATTTATCCACTTTGAGTGTTTTGGCAGCCGTAAGCAATATCATAAATAACGTTAAACTTTCCTTCAGTCACAGATGCTGAAACCCTTGCCTTGATTAAGGTTCTTGAGATATTATGCAAAGCCATATAATCAGATTATAATTACCATAAAAAAACATCACCCTGTCTTTCAGGTAAAAAGGGATCAGAGACATTTTGAGCCAGATGATGTTTTATTCAACATATTTCATTCAATTCAGAATGTTTTGTGCATTTCTTCAGTTGTACATTCTTGTCTTGTGGAAATGTAACAATTAATTTCATACTTAGTTTGATGTTGATTTCTGAGTGGACAGGAATGTGATGGTTTCACTTTTGTTACTTATAGCCTGGTGGTCTATATTGCTTTTATTTCAATCCCAACCTTGTGGTGATTAGGATTATTTCACCGGTAAGAAGGCACAGGGGAAATTTTTTAGATGTGTTTTTTGTAGTCCATTTTCAGAACATTGTAGTTTCACCACGGCAGACCCACGTCATTAACCTCCACCGGCCCGTCGCATTTAACGATGTCAACTAGTGGAAAATGCGGTCGGATTGTCAGAGCAACGAGATCGCCTTTCCCTAACTCCTTTATGAATTCTCTTAACATCTTTCCTTGACCTCATGACGTTTTCCCCGGGGTTAAGGTAAAGTGGATCGTAAAAGGAGATAGGAGGGACAATTCGAACGCACCCTTGGGCTTTTTCACACCATGTTCACGGTAAGAAGGCAGATTCAGAGGGAGTGTCACCCACCTGGGGGAGGGGTTACTGCCCTTTGTGATGTCATGAAGGGAAAATCTCCAAACGGCCTGTTTGAGCACACATTTTCTGAAAAGTAGAGCAGGTAAAAGATGGAGAGGATGGACTTTTCTCATATTCGGGGAATTTGTAGACAGACTAGAGACAAATTAGTTCATGAAAACCATGGTAAAGCAGATTTTGTATAATATGTGATCTTAAAACTTTTGACGAGCCAGGAATTCTTCAAACCAGTTGGGAGCAGCTGATCAGACCATTATTGGCCCTCGTGCCACACCGTAGCACTGCACAGCTAACAGTGAGAAATGGGGCTGATATTCCTCCTGACTTTAAAATCAGCTGTCAGGCTCAAAAATCAGCAATGTATGCCCGGCCTTAGACTCCTTTAAAAGATGATGTTTTTAGAGAACAACTGAATGAGATGATCTTAAGATATATTTTCCAACCTGTGACCAATCAGACCATGAGGGCTTTGTACCTTTTCTATGGCTGAAGCTTAGCATAAGCTGCTTTATCAAACATGTGTTTCAGTTTCCACTTTCTGTTATTGCAGCCAGCTGCCTTCTGTCAGTTAGCAGCTTTAAAGGTCAAACTTTCACAGCCCCTGTGTCAATATCATTTTATGTTGTTCAGTGACATCAATTTCTTTGTTTCATCGAGTGTTCTTGATCATTATGTGGCTCGGTTCATCATTTATGGTCTGTTTGTTCTTTTTCTTCATAATTGGTTTTCACTCATCAGTTCAAGCTTCCACAGCCCTTCATCACTTATTTCACAAGTGTTTTCACTTTGCCTGATTAGACCACCTATTAGTATGGGCCCAGAGGGTCAAAATTCAACATAATTTCAACAAACAAGTCATCATAGGTGAAAGAAAAGGTGGGTAAAGTATTTGTTTTATGACTGAACAGAACTCAAGCCCCTGACAGTAACTCATTGTTGTTCTCTTTCCTTAAACATTATTTATTTAAGCTCCTGTGTTCAAACTTAATAGTCGATGTAGGCATGCTTCAACAACAAAATAATTAATGTTCATCAAACACTTGATATGGTAAAGTTTACCTCACATGCAAAAACATGCGAGTTTTGTCCATCTATGTATGTCTGCAAAATTAACGTCTGTAAGTGAACACAGCGCGGGTATAACTTTACTGCCACTTAAGGGTAACAAGTTGGATGTTAATTTAGTCAGTCAGTTTCCCTGTGGTTTGCATCGACTGTTTGTCCAATAAGCTGTTGTGATGCACAATTTAAAAAAGTATTTGTTTGAGTTTAATATTGAAACAAATACACACATTTCTACAGTATGTACACATTGCATCCTACTCTCATGTTAGCTGTTGGAGGTTTGTTTTCCCCCTGTCACAAATGTGTGACCTGCCACTGACAGTGTCATTTTGTCACATTGAAGTAGTGTTAAACTTTTGGTCCTAAAACTATTCCTGTAACGGCTGCTCTGCATGAATATCTTTGTATCTAGCTCATGTCGATCAGGTTGGAGGGACCGAGACCTCCAGAGAGAGGCGAGAAAAAGGATTCAACGATATAAAAGAAAAAAGGTTAAGCGGCTATAGGAGAAACTATATCATTTGGAACTCCCTGATCCTTCACTCTGGAAAAGTCACTTCAGTAAAAGCCTACCCTCTAACATATTACTGTACATTTTTAAGACACAGGAGAACAAAAACATCATGACAAGAACATGAAATATGAATGACAGACTGACCTGGGTCCTTATGTTGTGTTGTTTGACAAAACTGTCTTATCAATAAGTTTGACGTAAAACAGTGTGGAAAAAAAAAAAATCTACACGCTAACAAAACAATAACAACTTCTTCAGAAATAATCCACACTCAAGGTGTTAAAAGTGTCCTTAAAAATCCAGTTAGTGCTCTCTCTGTGGTGACCTGAGCAGAGAGCTAACGAGCAGTGATTGAAAACACCTGTGATGCTGCAGGGCCTTTAACGAGCATCCAGCACACTGCTGGCTGTTTCCTGCCCACTACACATACTACTGTCCCACTGCACATACTACTGTCACACTGCACATACTACTGTCCCACTGCACATACTACTGTCACACTGCACATACTACTGTCACACTGTGCATACTACTGTCACACTGCACATACTACTGTCACACTGCACATACTACTGTCACACTGCACATACTACTGTCACACTGCACATACTACTGTCACACTGCACATACTACTGTCCCACTGTGCATACTACTGTCACACTGCATACTATGCTCAACAGTAGTAGGAAGTATGACTGACAGTCGGTGGTTATTTTGCAGTATAGCCAGGCCCGGCTATTCGGGTTTCCGGTCTTGGAATGTGGAAGTAAACAACAGCCCAGCTAATGGGAAACACCCCTACAGTGTAAATGGTAAATGGACTTGAGCTTATATAGCGCTTTTCTAGTCTTCTGACTACTCAAAGCGCTTGTACACTGCATGTCACACCCACCCATTCATACCCTTTCACACACTAATGGTAGTGATCGATATGTAGTATCATCTATCAGAAGTAACTAATCCCATTCATACACCACCACTGAAGCAGTGGGAGCAATTCAGAGTTAAGTGTCTTACCCAAGGACACATCGGACATGTTTCCCAGCTGGGGATCAAACCCTTGACCTTCCGGTTGAGAGGTGATGACTCTACCAACTGAGCTACAGCAGGCAGCTAAACCACATTCAGGTAGTTTAGGCATACTACAACATACTGATCTTACAACAGCATATTGTAGGATCAGTACGTACTACTGGTATGACAGGCAGATTGAAAACAGCCTCTGTTTAGGCTATGTTATCTGATTGTTGCGTTGCATGTTGGACTACGTATTGGTCATGGCTTTTATGCATATACTACTGCAACAGATTTGACTAAGTTAA